>NC_079191.1:414675459-414705459 GCF_029499605.1 Hyla sarda
GCTGCTCTGGACAGTTCCTGATCACGGGACATAGGTGTCAGCAGAGAGCAGTGTGGACAAGACAAAAAAGAAATCCCAAAAATAAAAAATAATTTCCTCTGCAGCATACAGCTGCTAAAAAGTACTGGGAGGATAAACAATATATTCCCTGCAGTGCAGAGCAGCACAGTTTCCTCTGTATAGGCAATGAGCCAATGGGAACGGAAGATGTCGTGTGGACTGAGAATTAACCTGTAGTAAAGTGTTTGGTATACCTACATGAAAACATGGTGCGAATGAACAGCAATACAAGAAAAGTAAAGTCATATAAAATAACGTCTATGGATCTTCTACTCCACAAAGATGAACACAGACATAGTCCTATTTCTATTGTCCGGACAGAACGGCCATCTGCAGCTGACAGACAATACTCTCGGGCAGCGTTATCTGACAAAACCAGCATGTAAATTATTCAGCGATGTTCTCACTATACTGGATAACATCCACATCTCTACTATTCTGCAAAAGAGAAAGCAGCTGAGCTGAGGAAGGTGTCTGACCCCTGAATCCCCAAAGCACCCAAAATTTTAAATGAACTCATAAAATATGCAGGACATCATAATACACACCACAGCTGCTGCAGGACATCATAATACCCACCACAGCTGCTGCAGGACATCATAATCCACACCACAGCTGCTGCAGGACATCATAATACCCACCACAGCTGCTGCAGGACATCATAATCCACACCACAGCTGCTGCAGGACATCATAATACACACCACAGCTGCTGCAGGACATCATAATCCACACCACAGCTGCTGCAGGACATCATAATCCACACCACAGCTGCTGCAGGACATCATAATACACACCACAGCTGCTGCAGGACATCGTAATACACACCACAGCTGCTGCAGGACATCGTAATACACACCACAGCTGCTGCAGGACATCGTAATACACACCACAGCTGCTGCAGGGCATCGTAATACACACCACAGCTGCTGCAGGACATCGTAGTACA
This sequence comes from Hyla sarda, assembly GCF_029499605.1. Lineage (NCBI taxonomy): Eukaryota > Metazoa > Chordata > Amphibia > Anura > Hylidae > Hyla > Hyla sarda. Next base: position 414,676,468 of record NC_079191.1, read on the forward strand.
CACCACAGCTGCTGCAGGACATCGTAATACACACCACAGCTGCTGCAGGACATCATAATACCCACCACAGCTGCTGCAGGACATCATAATACACACCTTGGCTGCTGTAGGACATCATAATACACACCTTGGCTGCTGCAGGACATCATAATACACACCTTGGCTGCTGCAGGACATCATAATACACACCTTGGCTGCTGCAGGACATCATAATACACACCTTGGCTGCTGCAGGACATCATAATACACACCTTGGCTGCTGCAGAACATCATAATACACACCTTGGCTGCTGCAGGACATCAAAATACACTCACCAGCTGCAGCAGAACATCACAATACACCCCAGCTGCTGCAGAAGATCACAATACACCCCTCGGCTGCTGTAGAACACCACAATACACACCCCAGCTGCTGCAGAACATCACAATACATACCTCAGATGCTGAAGAACACTACAAGATACCACTTTAGCTGCAGAACATCACAATACACACCTCAGCTGCTGCAGAACATCACAATACACACCTCAGCTGCTGCAGAACATCACAATACACACCTCAGCTGCTGCAGAACATCACAATACACACCTCAGCTGCTGCAGAACATCACAATTCATACCTCATTTCTGCTGAAGAACATTATAATTTGAATCAGAAATAATGCAGATTATCTCAATAAAAAAGGTTTCAACCCGACCAATGAAGGATACGATGGAATTTCCCCTTTTTGGCAAAAAGAAGTTCTACAGCAGCCGAGGTAAGCATTGTAATGTAGCCTTAATACTAAATTATAAGGAATATAAAAAGTCACCTCGGTTTGTGCTTTTATTTGTATTATTCCTCATTGTCTTGTAATATTCTTATAATTTAGAGGTCATGTAGATGTGTCATCCTGCAATGACGCCGCCATTAACCCTTCATTCTACTACACGGATTCCAGGCTGTGAAGACGAACACATGAGTGCGCACTCACCTGGGGCCTCGTACACGTCCACCTCTTTGTAGGAGACGGACATGACTGGGTGTCTTAGCTTATCCCTGAAGTCTGTTATGGTCTGATAGACCAGGAAGACGGCGACGGCCATGAGCATCAGATAGACGAAGATCAGCAGCACCGAGAACACGTTCTTCAGGCAGGTCCTGCTGAAGCGTCTGGAGGGGCCGCTCCTGTCGAAGTCTCGTTCTGCCAAATGCAAACCGGGCAAGGGTTAAATAATATTGTCAGGTGCCCATTCACCATCTACAGCCACCGCTCCCAATCCCCCTATGCACAAGGATAATCAGTAGAGGGGAGTCTGTAGGCCCTATGCAAAATAGATCAGTGTTTTCCAACCAGGGTGCCTCCAGCTGTTGCAAAACTACAAATCCCAGCATGCCTGGACAGCCGTTGGCTGTCCGGGCATGCTGGGAGTTGTAGTTTTGCAACAGCTGGAGGCACCCTGATTGGAAAACACTGATCTTCAGTATATAGGGCCTCTGGATTTTGATAGTTCTGCTAAAATCTTATCACAATGTAACGTCTTAGTAGGGACGTCCTGATTACATTTCTTGAAGAACTAGTACAACTCCCCATACTCCCCCCCCCCCCCCCTCAAGTACTTACCGATCTGTGACATCACAGTCCTGTATATATTGTGATCTATGACATCACAGCCCTGTATATTCTGTGTATATAATGTGATCTATGACATCACAGTCCTGTATATAATCAGTGTATATAATGTGATCTATGACATCACAGTCCTGTATATAATCAGTGTATATAATGTGATCTGTGACATCACAGCCCTGTATATAATCAGTGTATATAATGTGATCTGTGATATCACAGTCCTGTATAATATCAGTGTATATAATGTGATCTGTGACATCACAGTCCTGTATATAATCAGTGTATATAATGTGATCTGTGACATCACAGTCCTGTATATTATCAGTGTATATAATGTGATCTGTGACATCACAGTCCTGTATATTATCAGTGTATATAATGTGATCTGTGACATCACAGTCCTGTATATAATCAGTGTATATAATGTGATCTGTGACATCACAGTCCTGTATATTATCAGTGTATATAATGTGATCTGTGACATCACAGTCCTGTATATAATCAGTGTATATAATGTGATCTGTGACATCACAGTCCTGTATATTATCAGTGTATATAATGTGATCTGTGACATCACAGTCCTGTATATTATCAGTGTATATAATGTGATCTGTGACATCACAGTCCTGTATATAATCAGTGTATATAATGTGATCTGTGACATCACAGTCCTGTATATAATCAGTGTATATAATGTGATCTGTGACATCACAGCCCTGTATATTATCAGTGTATATAATGTGATCTGTGACATCACAGTCCTGTATAATATCAGTGTATATAATGTGATCTGTGACATCACAGTCCTGTATAATATCAGTGTATATAATGTGATCTGTGACATCACAGTCCTGTATATTATCAGTGTATATAATGTGATCTGTGACATCACAGTCCTGTATATTATCAGTGTATATAATGTGATCTGTGACATCACAGTCCTGTATATTATCAGTGTATATAATGTGATCTGTGACATCACAGTCCTGTATATTATCAGTGTATATAATGTGATCTGTGACATCACAGTCCTGTATATTATCAGTGTATATAATGTGATCTGTGACATCACAGTCCTGTATAATATCAGTGTATATAATGTGATCTGTGACATCACAGTCCTGTATATTATCAGTGTATATAATGTGATCTGTGACATCACAGTCCTGTATATTATCAGTGTATATAATGTGATCTGTGACATCACAGCCCTGTATATAATCAGTGTATATAATGTGATCTGTGACATCACAGTCCTGTATATTATCAGTGTATATAATGTGATCTGTGACATCACAGTCCTGTATATAATCAGTGTATATAATGTGATCTGTGACATCACAGTCCTGTATATTATCAGTGTATATAATGTGATCTGTGACATCACAGTCCTGTATATAATCAGTTTATATAATGTCATATGTGATGTCACAGCCGGCTATTATCTCCTGTATGGTAGGGAAGGCTGCGGTGTGTAGATCGCAGGGTAACAAAGCATTACCAGGCAGGGGGTGGCTTGCAGTCCCCGGTGAGGAGAGTCGGACGCTCAGGCACCTGCAGGCGGTAGAGCAGAGCCGGGGTGACTGTGACCTGTATATTCACCATTCGCCCTCTTCAGGGGAAGCAGCCGGTAGACAAAGTGCTTTGGGTGGGCAGGGGGATTAGTTAGGTTATGGAAGAGCAGCGGGTAAGGTATCAGAATAGGTATCAAGGACATTTACAGGAGTACAAGTACTAGTGCAAAAATGTCCAGTCTCGGCAACAATACCAGAATCAGTATTTGGTCCCCCTACTAATCCTTACAATCCCAGCGTATTGATGATGGCAATAAAAACCTCTCGTATTAAAGTGACGGCACTGCTTCCCCATAGTCAGTCTATAAACTGCCCCGCACACGGATAACGTAACATATGGCGACAACAAAGAGGATTTTGTAGATGAATATGACTGGGATAACATTCAGCCCTGACAAACAAAGACTCTACAGATTGACGCCATGACTGCGGTTTAGTTATCTCAAAGGCGAAATTCATCAAATTAAAATATTTTTAAAATTGCGGTTTCTAAATCGCGGAAATACATATTTCAAATGTTTTAGGGATTTAGAAATGGCACTTAAATGGGCACTGTCACTTTTTAAAAACTTTTGACATGTCAAAAGTTTTGGAGTGTTCAGACAGTGACCGATAGATAGACGTCTCAAGGACATGGCAAAAGCTGGGGACCCCCGCAATCTTGTATTCGGCACCCACCACTTTGAGCTGCATGCCGCGCTGCCAACCCACAAGCTGCCGGGTGCTGACAACGGGGCCGGAGTATCGTGATGTCAGGACACCGCCCCCGTGTGCCGTCTTGCCCCGCCCCCGCTCTGCAAGTCTATGGGAGGGGGCGTGACGGAGGTGACTGGTGATCGGCACCCGGCTTGTCTGCCCGTGGCGGCCCTCTGTAGTTAGCCAAGCGCATGTTCTGTCAATGTGTATTATGTCGCATGTGTGGTAAGTGAGAGATTCAGAGTCATATGCAGAGATGCACGGGATGTTGGGAGTTGTAGTTTTGCAAAAGCTGGAGGTCCACAGTTTGAAGACCACTGGTCTAGACTCTACTGGTAAACATCCATAATAATTAATACCCATGAGCTTTCAGAACACCCCCCCCCCCCCCCACCCCCCTTAGGTTGTCTACTGGCTAATCCGACTGTGAGTACAAGATCACCTGGCAGAGTATCGGAGTTGGGATCCTCCGGGTCTTCCTGTTCTTCATCCAAATCCTCAGGAGTCTCATCATCCACCGGAGGTTGTTCTAACTCTTCACTTAACTGAGAAAAAAAAAAAAAAACACATGACAATTTTAACGGAACAGATCAAAAACTAGAATTTATATGCAATTGTGTTGCTTTTTTCTGGATACTGTCTATATAAGTATATTTTGAGATACTGCAGTTTCTCCCTGCACAATACGTCATACACAACACTGTCCTCTGTGCTGTATACGAGGACATGTAGACCGCTATATCATGTTCACAGCATCTTTCTGACCCATTGCACTGAGCCATTGTATTCTGCCAAAGAAGAGTGCCATAGAAAATGAAAGGCACATTGAGGTATATAATGGGTCCATAAAAAACTATGGGCTTTTTTTGGATCCATAATACACCTTGTTACTTATATCATCCAACAATCTTACAATGACACCTTCAATAACAGGAGTATTGTGATGTACTGCAAGAGACTAGATAGGCAGGAATGCATCTCTGACAACAGTTATGGGGCTATGCATACACCAAAACAGAAATCTATGGACATTCTCTTATGGATCCATAATATACCTTATTACTATTATCATTTAACAAGTTAACAGTGTCATTTAATGACTGGTGTACTGTATTGTACTGCTGGAGACCAGATAGGCAGGATCACACACACCACTAACTGTGAAAGTGCCCACAAATACAGAAATCTACGGGCACCCTTTTGTGGATCCATACTATACCCTGTTACTATTATACAGTGATCCCTCAACTTACAATGGCCTCAACATACAATGGTCTTTTCTGGACCCTCGTAAGTTGAAACCAGACTCAACATACAATACCACGGACAATCCAGATCTGTGCAACGTGTCATTGGCCGGAAGAACCGACCAATCAAAATGGGCATTCACTGGTAAAATGGGCATTCACTGGTCTGTATTACTGAAGCGTATGCACTGACTGGTGTCTGGTAGCGCCCCCTACAGTACAGAGTGGTATTACATGTTCTGCACACTTTACCTGTACCAGGGTTAGCTGCTCCTTTGGACACCAGGTGAGGGCGACTCCATTACTTTTTTTACTTACAGGACCCTGAAGAAGCTTCTGTCCTCTACATAGACCAGTGTTTCCCAAGCAGGGTGGCCCCAGCTGTTGCAAAACTACAACTCCCAGCATGCCCGGCCAGCCTTTGGCTGTCCGGGCATGCTGGTAGTTGTAGTTTTGCAACAGCTGGAGGCTCCCTGCTTGGGAAACACTGACATAAACAGTGATTTACAGCTCCCAGCAGATCTTTATTACTTTTATATGTAATGATTTGCTTTATCTATATTAGTTATCTATTTATTTTTCTTTAATCCTCACTTTTTTTTCTTATTTTTGGATGACATTTTGGGGCTTCAGAACCAATTACCAGATTTCCATAGAGTTCTGGTCTCAACATACAATGGTTTCAACAATGGTCGTCCCAGAACCAATTAATATTGTAACTTGAGGGACCACTGTATAAAAATCACACATTAAATGACAGGTGTATGGTATTGTACTGCTGGAGACCAGATAGGCAGGATCACACACCACTAACTGTGAAAGTGCCCACAAATACAGAAATCTACGGGCACCCTTTTGTGGATCCATACTATACCCTGTTACTATTATATAAAAATCATACATTAAATGACAGGCGTATGGTATTGTACTGCTGGAGACCAGATAGGCAGGATCACACATCTCTGACAATAGCGAAAGTTCACAGAAATCTATCTAAAAGTTGCATTTGTAGCTATAAATCATGCAACCCCTTTAGATTCTTGCCAGGAATTCTACATTACAGCTTATGCGACTAGGCTATCATGACCACATACAAGATAGCCATACATATGAGAATTGATCTCCAACCAGTAGCTCTCCAGCTGTTGCAAAACTACAACTCCCATCCTACCCGACAGCTGATGGATATCAGGACATGCTGCGAGTTGTAGTTTTAAGGCTAGGTTCACACTGCGGAATCCCCGGGCAGAAAATCTCCGCCCGGAGATTCCGAATGCGGCCAGCGCCGACTGAATCAGCCGGGGCTAAGACCGCGTGGACACTGCAGTCTCCAATAGACTGCAATGTGTTCCACAAATATTTCCGCCTGAAGTATGAGCAACGCCATTCTTCAGGCAGAAATTTCAAAGTGGATTTTCCGTTCTCAAATTCCCCTTCACAAATTCCGAAGTGTGAATTTGTGAATGGAAACCCATTCACTATACAGTACATTTTAGCAAGCGGAATTTCTGCCTGCAATTTCAAAGCGGAATCGCAGGGGGAAATTCCGTAATGTGAACCGAGCCTAAGAGTAGATCCCTGCATATTAGACTAAAGCTCGGAGCTCCGTGTACTAATATATGTGTTACACATTACACTTCCTGCGAAAACATGTACTAAACAACAACTACCCAGTGTAAAAAAAAAAAAAAAAAAGTTTCAAAAAGGATGGCAGGGGCAGAAAATTCCTAAAATGTTTTCTCACCTCACCTCCCCCCATCGGGAATACAGGATGACACAGACATAAGGACAGGATACGAGACACACACCCGGAATAGATCACTACAAAACTAAACACATAACTAATACTAATAACTAAAAACACAACGTATTTATCAATTCTCGTTGTAAAAAAGCCACTTGTATAGATTTTTTATTTATTTTTTGCTGTGTTTTTGGCATCTTTGCACCAAAGTTATCATTTAGGTGGCCTTTGATAACTTTATTTTTAATTTTTTTTAATCTTATTATTGCTTTATATCTCATTTACAATAATTATTACTTCATTATATCTTCACACATTATTGAAAAATGTAACCTCCCCTTTACAATTGCTAAATTTGGGTCAAGTGCCCTGTCTAGAGATGAGCGAACTTACAGTAAATTCGATTCGTCACGAACTTCTCGGCTCGGCAGTTGATGACTTTTCCTGCATAAAATTAGTTCAGCTTTCAGGTGCTCCGGTGGGCTGGAAAAGGTGGATACATTCCTAGGAAAGAGTCTCCTAGGACTGTATCCATCTTTTCCAGCCCACCGGAGCACCGGAAAGCTGAACTAATTTATGCAGGAAAAGTCATCAACTGCCGAGCCGAAAAGTTCGTGACGAATCGAATTTACTGTAAGTTCGCTCATCTCTAGCCCTGTCCAACCCGTATCACCCACATTCATGCGTGCTCTTTATGTTAACAACCCCCCCTTCCCTTAATTTACCCCCAGGAAAAGAGAAAAAGGAAAAAATAAATAATAATAATAAAGTTATCAAAAGGCCTTTGATGCAAATAAAATCCCTTTCCGCTTTTTTGGAAGTGTGGTCTGGACTTGAGTTTTGCGACTTTTGAAAGCCCTTTGCGCTTGGAATGTGCAACATAGAAAATAGTAAAATTCGTAACCACCGCACTTTCCTGACTAAAAAAAAAAAAAAAAAAAAAAAAAACACACCACAAAAAGTGACTGTGCAAGACAAAACGCGACAAAAGTAAACAAAAAAAAAACAACAACATCTAAACAGCTTGGTAATTCCACTCCCCCTGCCCATCTGGGACTCCTGGAAAGCTTGGTGACAACCCTATTGAAAACTGCAATGGTGCCCATACAGGTTGTCAACGGCGACGGCTGCAGAGGAATGACAGAGATAAACAACGGCCATTGACGGAGATGGGTGACCTTGTATTACACGGTTGTGCTAAGTTGGGAGCTACCCTCTGAACTGACTACGAGGGGGTCCTGAGAAGAAGACTCTATGGAGGGAGATTTATCAAAACCTGGGTAGAGAAAGAGTGGTACAGTTGCCCCTAGCAACCAGATTGCGTCCATCATTTTTCAGAGGCCCTTTTTTTTTAAAGTGAAAGTAGCAATCTGATTGGTTGCTATGGACAACCGCACCACTCTTCCTCTACACAGGTTTTGATCTATCTCCCCCTTATATATCTTAGGTGTCCGAACTGTGGCCCTCCAGCTGTTGCCAAACTACAACTGCCAGCATGCCCGCACAGCCAGCGGCTGTGCGGGCATGCTGGCAGTTGTAGTTTGGCAACAGCTGGAAACACTCTTGTTTGGAACACTGCCATAGACTGATGTGAAGTTGCGCCGCAGGGCGAGGTGACCGAATTATAGGGGCTCTACACCAAAGTATGAAATTTCGCAACGTCAGGAAACATAAAACGATCAGGAATTGTGCTGACACCGACAACCTCCCCCATCTCCTGAGATCATGTATCACTTCACGGTACAATGAGATATGCAATGGCGCCTTACAGGTGTATAACTAGGACAAGTGATGCCGCCATCTTCCCAGGACCTGGCGCTTGTTCATCTTCAATCCATTCCTGTCTTCATTGGGATCCAAGTCTAGGAATGGGGTCAGGCTTCCATATCTAGAGGACTAGAATAACACGGAAGCTTTCTTACAGCGCCATCATTGGTTGTTCCTGGTACTGCAGCTCAACTCCACTGAAGTATGTAAGGATGAGCTGCAATACCACATCCAACCTGTGGACGGGTGTGGCACTGTTTTCAGAAAATAAAAACTAAAAAGAAAAAAAAAAACCTTTTTTTGGACTCACATAATAACTATATAAATCTATATTCATTGTCTAAAAAGGAAATAGTTCCACACAAACACACACTATAGTGAACTACATTAAAAGACAGGCTAAAGAGATATATAATATAAATAAAAAAATATAATAATAATATTTTATATATATATATATATATATATATATATATATATATATATATATGCGCGTGTGTGTAAACATGAGATGGCTCAGTGCTTATTCACACATCACACTCTGAATTGTTGCCCCCAGATGGCATTTTAGAGGGGGCAATTACCTGACCCGTTCTAGTGGCATGCTTCCTTTATAATGCTAAAGTTGATATTGAATTGTACCTTTTTATCTATTTACATTTTAGGTATTACAGTAAGGCTGGGTTCACATCACTTTTTTGCAATACAGTTCCCGTATCAGGTTTTTGATGAAAAACGGATTCCTCAAAACCGGACTAAACTGTATCAAAACGTGTGTACAAATTTTAACCCGTATACGGTTTGAAAAATGATGTCCGGTTGCATCCGTTTTTTAAGAAAAAAAAAAGTATACGTTTTTAACTTTTCACTCCATTATGAATAAAGCTTCACTTGTTTGTTTGAAATTCCAAGAAAAAAAAAAACTGTGCAAAGTCAAAAACCGGATGGTGAAAACCGGATGAAACCATACGCACATACGGTTCTCTACAGTTCCCTTTGACTCCCATGTTAAAAAAAAAAACCTATACGGTTTAATATGTTTTTTCACCCGGACAAAAAACCGTGGTACGCTACAGTTTTGGGTACGGGGGAAAAAAAAAAAAAAAAAAAACAGACAAAACCGTATAAGACGCAAAACGGATGCAACTGGATGCATCGTTTGGCCTACGGTTTTCAATGGAGAGTCAATGCATACGGTTTTCAATAAAGTTCCGTACGGTTTTCACATTGAAAACAAAACGTATACGGGAAGTGTATTGCAAAAATGTGGTATGAATGCTCCCTAAGGGTGCGTTCACACGCTAGTAACTAGCAAGTTACGCTACCATTCATTTGAATGGGTCTGTGGACAGTCCGCAAATCTGACACTATTGCGGACTGCCTGTGGACCGATTTAAATCAATGGTAGCGTAACTCGCAGCAGGATTCCCGCAACGGGAAACCCGCTGCTAGTAATAGCGTGTGAACGCACCCTCAGTGTGTTTTTTATTATATTTATGCATTGTCTGTCGGTATTATTTATGATTTGTATACCTCCCCTTCCCATAGACTTTCGTTGAGGGGGCGGTCGTGACGTCACAAGGGTCGGCCCTGAACACAGAAGCCCGCACACAGCGTTCGGAACAATAAGCTTCCGGACACTGGGGAGCGGAGCTCCGGAAGCAGGGAGGCGGAGTGCCCCTTTAATGGCGGATGCAGGGGGAAGAAGGATCGGGCATGTTGGACAGATGAGGTGCTGATGAAGTATCTTCACACATCAGACATTTCCATCTTGTAACTTCCTGGTAAACATCCCCTCATCTACGCAGCGTCTCTGATCTATCGATAGCATTGAGTCCTGCAGTCGCCCTCTTCCTGGGTGACAGTCCCTAATGGCTGCCATGAGAGTGACATACAGTTAAAATATATAACTAATACACGATACAGGAGTAAGGAACGTATCGCCACAAAGGGTAGATCAGGAGTTTGGAAAAGGTAGGTGACAACTCCCCTGTGGGAGAAAATATGTTGTCCATATTGGTAGTCACCCAGCTTTCCTAGAAAGAGGTAGAACTAAGATGTCAGCTAAGGATCTAAAAGAGACAAAAGTAAATGATTCATGTAAAGAAGTGACAGTCAGAGCTGGGATTAGGAAATAAATGATGTATTAACTTTATGCGCTGGAGGATAGCAGCTGAAGCGCGGCCCAAACGGGACCAAAATGAAAAAAAGAGAAGAAACGTTACAGTCTTGATTAAAATTGTCCTACTGTTTGGACCTATGTGTCTCCATGGTAACAGACTACAAACAATATCGCTGTAGTCAGATGCTCTACTACCATCTATCATTTCCAACTTTTTGTTATACACACTGATGGAATATCAACCGCTTAAGGCCACGTGACATATTTGTACATCATCCACCCTTTCAAACAAATAAAAATAAAGAAACCCAAATGCCATAAAATAACCTGTTTAAGTAAAGGTATTTTATGATTGATAATCACACAGGCACAGAAGCTTTACCAGTGTGACTGACAACAGGAGCTCAGACGTAATTTACATCTCAGATTTAACTCCCTAAAATATTATTTACATGCAAAATGGTTTCTCTTTGGTCATTTTATTAACTTATTTCTTGTGTATTTGCACCATATAGGTTTACATGGCTGCTTCATAAAAAGGTATGCCCTTTGGTCACAAAGCTGTGAAAAAATAATGGCACAAAATGCGTTTTTTTTTTTTTTCTTTTTTCTGTACTTACATCATATAGTTTCACATGGCTGCATTAGGGTTATATAGAGCATGCACTTTAGGTAGAAAGCTTTGCAAATGTAAAAATGTTTGTGCAGACCACATGACAGGGGAGGAGAGGATGGAGGGGGGATGAGAGGAGCTCCTGGAGAAATGCCCCCAGCCTCTTAAAGAAATGCAAAAATACTCACCGTAATACATAGATTAAATCGTATTTTACATATTAACACATGCATATTATTATGCATACAGGTTTTAGGGCACATTACTGCACTGATTTAAGTATTTTTTTTTTCTCTTACTAATGACAGTAACACTTTAACCCGTTAAGGGTATGAAGCGTGCGCCGCTTGTAAAATTTGTACACAAGTTTTGAGGAATCCATTTTGTTTTTATCAAAAACCTAATAAGGGAACTGTATTGCAAAAAATGTGGTGTGAACCTAGCCTTAGCTGCTGTATACTACAGAGAAAGTTCTTTTGTTTTTGGAATTTCTTTCCAGTCTGACCACAGTGCTCTCTGCTGACACCTCTGTCTGTATCAGGAACTGTCCAGAACAGGAGCAAATCCCCATAGCAAACCTCTCCTGCTCTGGACAGTTCCTGATACAGACAGAGGTGTCAGCAGAGAGCACTGTGGTCAGACTGGAAAGAAATTAAAAAAACAAAAAAAAAATCTTTCTCTATAATATTCACCCGCTAATAAGTAATGGAAGGATAAAGATTTTTTTAATAGAAGTAATTTACAAATCTGTTTAACTTTCTGGCACCAGGTGATAAAAAAAAATGTTTTCCACCGGAGAACCCTTTTAATAAAAAGCGATCAAAAAGTCCAATCAAAATAAAAATGGTACCGATAAAAACTACAGATCACGGCACAAAAACATGAGCCCTCATACTAGGGATCGACCGATATCGATTTTTTTAGAGCTGATACAGATATTGATAATCTGTGGACTTTAAGGCCGATAGCCGATAACTTATACCGATATTCTGGTATAAGTAATCGGCTATTTCAGCACATCGTCCACCTCCCCACCCCCGCCACCACCCGCTTCTCTCTCCATGCCTGTCCTGGGGTCCTCCTGACTCCAACCACCGGTGCTGACCCCCCCCCCCCCCCCCCCGCCTGCCTATCCTCTGGGCAGAGACTACCGCCACCACCGCCCGCTTCTCTCCCCCCTGCCAGTCCTGAGTCCAACCACCGCCGCTGCCCCATTGCCTACCCCATTCCCGGCTTTATAATTACCTGTCCCCAGGGTCCGCGCTACTTCTCGCTCTGACGGCGTCCTGAGCTGTCACTGTGCGCACTGACGATGACATTGCGTTGAGGATGTCACTCGTCATTGTGCAGCGCACAGCGTAACGCAGGACGCCGCAGAAGCCAGAAGTAGCGCGGGTCCCGGGAACAGGTAATTATAAAACCAGGGATGGGGGAGGCAATGGGGCTGCGGCGGCGGTCTCTGGCCAGGGGCGGTGCGGTGGGCGGGGCATTATCGGATTATCGGCAAGGTAATTGCCAATATCGATAATGTCCAAAATCGTGAATATCGGCCGATAATATTGGCCAAACCGATAATCGGTTGATCCCTACCTCATACATCCCCATATATGGAAAAATAGAAAAGTTATAGGGGTCAGTTGGGGCCGTTGGCTGTCCGGGCATGCTGGGAGTCGTAGTTTTGCAACATCTGGAGGTCCGCAGGTTGGAGACCACTGCTCTATAGCATTGTTCCTTAACCCTTGGATCTCCAGCTGTTGCAAAAATAAAATAACCGTGCTAGGAGTAGTAGTTTTGCAACAGCTGGAGACCACTGCTCTATAGAGAGGGAGGGAAAAAGCTGGTTGACTGGATTTACCAAACATTACATCAGTAGAACTATAACTCCCAGCAGGCCCAGCCTGTTTTAACACAACAGTGCTATTACAATTCACAGCAGGCATTACCAGCCACCTATAGTAGAACTACAATGCCCAACATTCCCTGACCACTAAATTTGCAGGTTGTCAAAACATGCTGGGAGTTGTAGTTCCACAACAGCAGGTAGTAAAAACATGCTGGGAGTTATAGTTCCACAACGGCTGGCTGACAGGGCATATTGGGAGTTATAATTCCAAAATAGAAGGTAATCAAAACATGCTGGGAGTTGCAGTTCCACAACAGCAGATAGTAAACGCATGCTGGGAGTTGCAGTTGGTACCCAATGCGTGCTGGGAATGTAATTTTACAGCAGTAGTGTCAAGGCATGCTGGGAGTTGTAGTTTCACAGCAGCTGACTGGTCTGGGAAATAAGGAGAAGCTGCTAATGACTGCCTGCGCCTGCTGAGAGGTGTAGTCCCACAACAGCCGGTAGCCAGGACATGCTGGGAGTTGTAGTCTTACAGCAGCTACAAGTTGCTGCTGGGATGTGACAAGTTCCATGAATAGATGAGTTACCTCCTGGTATGATCTGGAGATCTCCTTCCTAATCATGGCACCGGGCAGGGAGTCCAGGGTGGCACCGGCAGGATGATGATGCTGCTGCTGCTCCTCTCCCACCACAGTCCCGTGCTCTGTCCCTGGACAGCTGCGGGCATGCGCACTGCACACACCGCCGGGGGGCATGACGGGAAATGTAGTCCACAAACTTTATTGTCAACTCCTCAGTCAGGACACTTGTCCGTGCATGCAGCGGGGAATCCTGGGATCTGTAGTTTTGCAGGTTACTTTTTAGTTACGTCAGCCATGCACAGGGCATACAGCGACCTCTGGTGTTCTGTGGCTGCATTGCATTGTGTACATCGTAGCTTTTTGCTGCAATTTTGAAGTTGAACTCCTCTGTATGTAAACACCTGGGGAAGTCACGTGTGTACACCTGAGGATATATGGGGTCACGCGTGTACACCTGAGGATATATGGGGTCACGTGTGTACACCTGAGGATTTATGGGGTCACGCGTGTACACCTGAGGATATATGGGGTCACGTGTGTACACCTGAGGATATATGGGGTCACGTGTGTACACCTGAGGATATATGGGGTCACGCGTGTACACCTGAGGATATATGGGGTCACGTGTGTACACCTGATGATATATGGGGTCACGTGTGTATACCTGAGGATATATGGGGTCACGCGTGTACACCTGAGGATATATGGGGTCACGTGTGTACACCTGAGGATATATGGGGTCACGCGTGTACACCTGAGGATATATGGGGTCACGTGTGTACACCTGAGGATATATGGGGTCACGTGTGTATACCTGAGGATATATGGGGTCACGTGTGTACACCTGAGGATATATGGGGTGACGCGTGTACACCTGAGGGTATATGGGGTCACGCGTGTACACCTGAGGATATATGGGGTCACGCGTGTACACCTGATGATATATGGGGTCACGTGTGTACACCTGAGGATATATGGGGTCACGTGTAAACCTGAGGATATATGGGGTCACGTGTGTACACCTGAGGATATATGGGGTCACGTGTGTACACCTGAGGATATATGGGGTCACGTGTGTACACCTGAGGATATATGGGGTCACGTGTGTATACCTGAGGATATATGGGGTCACGTGTGTACACCTGAGGATATATGGGGTGACGCGTGTACACCTGAGGGTATATGGGGTCACGCGTGTACACCTGAGGATATATGGGGTCACGTGTGTACACCTGAGGATATATGGGGTCACGTGTGTACACCTAAGGATATATGGGGTCACGTGTGTACACCTGAGGATACATGGGGTCACGTGTGTACACCTGATGATATATGGGGTCACGTGTGTATACCTGAGGATATATGGGGTCACGTGTGTACACCTGAGGATATATGGGGTGACGCGTGTACACCTGAGGGTATATGGGGTCACGCGTGTACACCTGAGGATATATGGGGTCACGCGTGTACACCTGATGATATATGGGGTCACGCGTGTATACCTGAGGATATATGGGGTCACGTGTGTACACCTGAGGATATATGGGGTCACGTGTGTACACCTGAGGATATATGGGGTCACGCGTGTACACCTGAGGATATATGGGGTCACGCGTGTACACCTGAGGATATATGGGGTCACATGTGTACACCTGATGATATATGGGGTCACGTGTGTATACCTGAGGATGTATGGGGTCACACGTGTACACCTGAGAATATATGGGGTCACGTGTGTACACCTGAGGATATATGGGGTCATGTGTGTACACCTTAGGATATATGGGGTCATGCGTGTACACCTGAGGATATATGGGGTCATGCGTGTACACCTGAGAATATATGGGGTCACGTGTGTACACCTGAGGGTATATGGGGTCACGTGTGTACACTTGAGGATATATGGGGTCACGCGTGTACACCTGAGGATATATGGGGTCACGTGTGTACACCTGAGGATATGTGGGGTCACATGTGTACACTGAGCATATATGGGGATCACGCATATACACCTGAGGATATATGGGGTCACATGTGTACACCTGAGGATATATGGGGTCACGTGTGTGTACACCTGAGGATATATGGGGTCACACGTGTACACCTGAGAATATATGGGGTCACGTGTGTACACCTGAGGATATATGGGGTCAGTGTGTGTAAACCTGACTCTATATGGGGTCACGTGTGTACACCTGAGGATATATGGGGTCACGTGTGTACACCTGAGGATATATGGGGTCACGTGTGTGTACACCTGAGGATATATGGGGTCACACGTGTACACCTGAGAATATATGGGGTCACGTGTGTACACCTGAGGATATATGGGGTCAGTGTGTGTAAACCTGACTCTATATGGGGTCACGTGTGTACACCTGAGGATATATGGGGTCACGTGTGTACACCTGAGGATATATGGGGTCACGTGTGTACACCTGAGGATATATGGGGTCAGCGTGTACACCTGAGGATATATGGGGTCACGTGTGTACACCTGAGGATATATGGGGTCACGCGTGTACACCTGAGGATATATGGGGTCATGTGTGTACACCTTAGGATATATGGGGTCATGCGTGTACACCTGAGGATATATGGGGTCATGCGTGTACACCTGAGAATATATGGGGTCACGTGTGTACACCTGAGGGTATATGGGGTCACGTGTGTACACTTGAGGATATATGGGGTCACGCGTGTACACCTGAGGATATATGGGGTCACGTGTGTACATCTGAGGATATGTGGGGTCACATGTGTACACTGAGCATATATGGGGATCACGTATATACACCTGAGGATATATGGGGTCACGCGTGTACACCTGAGAATATAAGGGGTCACATGTGTACACCTGAGAATATATGGGGTCACGTGTGTACACCTGAGGATATATGGGGTCAGTGTGTACACCTGAGGATATATGGGGTCACGTGTGTACACCTGAGGATATATGGGGTCACGCGTGTACACCTGAGGATATATGGGGTCACGTGTGTACACCTGAGGATATATGGGGTCACGTGTGTACACCTGAGGATATATGGGGTCACGTGTGTACACCTGATGATATATGGGGTCACGTGTGTATACCTGAGGATATATGGGGTCACGTGTGTACACCTGAGGATATATGGGGTGACGCGTGTACACCTGAGGGTATATGGGGTCATGCGTGTACACCTGAGGATATATGGGGTCACGCGTGTACACCTGATGATATATGGGGTCACGCGTGTATACCTGAGGATATATGGGGTCACGTGTGTACACCTGAGGATATATGGGGTCACGTGTGTACACCTGAGGATATATGGGGTCACGTGTGTACACCTGAGGATACATGGGGTCACGTGTGTACACCTGATGATATATGGGGTCACGTGTGTATACCTGAGGATATATGGGGTCACGTGTGTACACCTGAGGATATATGGGGTGACGTGTGTACACCTGAGGGTATATGGGGTCACGCGTGTACACCTGAGGATATATGGGGTCACGCGTGTACACCTGATGATATATGGGGTCACGCGTGTATACCTGAGGATATATGGGGTCACGTGTGTACACCTGAGGATATATGGGGTCACGTGTGTACACCTGAGGATATATGGGGTCACGCGTGTACACCTGAGGATATATGGGGTCACATGTGTACACCTGATGATATATGGGGTCACGTGTGTATACCTGAGGATGTATGGGGTCACACGTGTACACCTGAGAATATATGGGGTCACGTGTGTACACCTGAGGATATATGGGGTCATGTGTGTACACCTTAGGATATATGGGGTCATGCGTGTACACCTGAGGATATATGGGGTCATGCGTGTACACCTGAGAATATATGGGGTCACGTGTGTACACCTGAGGATATATGGGGTCACGCGTGTACACCTGAGGATATATGGGGTCACGTGTGTACACCTCAGGATATGTGGGGTCACATGTGTACACTGAGCATATATGGGGATCAGGCATATACACCTGAGGATATATGGGGTCACGTGTGTACACCTGAGAATATATGGGGTCACATGTGTACACCTGAGGATATATGGGGTCACGTGTGTGTACACCTGAGGATATATGGGGGTCACACGTGTACACCTGAGAATATATGGGGTCACGTGTGTACACCTGAGGATATATGGGGTCAGTGTGTGTAAACCTGACTCTATATGGGGTCACGTGTGTACACCTGAGGATATATGGGGTCACGTGTGTACACCTGAGGATATATGGGGTCACGTGTGTACACCTGAGGATATATGGGGTCAGCGTGTACACCTGAGGATATATGGGGTCACGTGTGTACACCTGAGGATATATGGGGTCACGCGTGTACACCTGAGGATATATGGGGTCATGTGTGTACACCTTAGGATATATGGGGTCATGCGTGTACACCTGAGGATATATGGGGTCATGCGTGTACACCTGAGAATATATGGGGTCACGTGTGTACACCTGAGGGTATATGGGGTCACGTGTGTACACTTGAGGATATATGGGGTCACGCGTGTACACCTGAGGATATATGGGGTCACGTGTGTACACCTGAGGATATGTGGGGTCACATGTGTACACTGAGCATATATGGGGATCACGCATATACACCTGAGGATATATGGGGTCACGCGTGTACACCTGAGAATATATGGGGTCACATGTGTACACCTGAGGATATATGGGGTCACGTGTGTGTACACCTGAGGATATATGGGGTCACGTGTGTACACCTGAGGATATATGGGGTCAGTGTGTGTAAACCTGACTCTATATGGGGTCACGTGTGTACACCTGAGGATATATGGGGTCACGTGTGTACACCTGAGGATATATGGGGTCACGTGTATACACCTGAGGATATATGGGGTCAGCGTGTACACCTGAGGATATATGGGGTCACGTGTGTGTACACCTGAGGATATATGGGGTCACGTGTGTGTACACCTGAGGATATATGGGGTCACGTGTGTACACCTGAGGATATATGGGGTCAGTGTGTGTAAACCTGACTCTATATGGGGTCACGTGTGTACACCTGAGGATATATGGGGTCACGTGTGTACACCTGAGGATATATGGGGTCACGTGTGTACACCTGAGGATATATGGGGTCAGCGTGTACACCTGAGGATATATGGGGTCACGTGTGTACACCTGAGGATATATGGGGTCACGTGTGTACACCTGAGGATATGTGGGGTCACATGTGTACACTGAGCATATATGGGGATCACGCATATACACCTGAGGATATATGGGGTCACACGTGTACACCTGAGGATATATGGGGTTACGTGTGTACACCTGAGGATATATGGGGTTACGTGTGTACACCTGAGGATATATGGGGTCACGTGTGTGTACACCTGAGAATATATGGGGTCACATGTATACCTGAGGATATATGGGGTCACATGTATACCTGAGGATATATGGGGTCACGTGTGTACACTGTGGACAAAGACAAATCTCGATCTCTGGAGATGGACTTGTAACCTTGAAATTGTTGATATTTTTCCACAATTTTGGTTCTCAAGTCCTCAGACAGTTCTCTTCTCCTCTTTCTGTTGTCCATGCTTAGTGTGGCACACACAGCCACACAATGCAAAGACTAAGTGAACTTCTCTCCTTTTTATCTGCTTTCAGGTGTGATGTTTATATTGCCCACACCAGTTACTTGCCCCAGGTGAGTTTAAGGGTACGTTCCCACACAGCGTATTTTGCTGCGTATTTGCTGCGTATTTGGTGCTGCGTATTTTCCTACCCATTGACTTCAACAAAGAAAATAAAATACGCAGCAGCAAATACGCAGCAAATACGCCGTGTGGGAATGTACCCTAAAGGAGCATCACATGCCTGAAACAATATTATTTTTCCACAATTTTGAAAGAATACCAATAATTTTGTCCAGCCCATTTTTGGAGTTTGGTGACATTATGTCCAATTAGATTTTTTTCCTCCCTTTTTTGGTTTAGCTCCAATACACACAAAGGGAATAAACATGTGTATAGCAAAACGTGTTACTGCAATCCTTTTCTGTGAGAAATACTTCATTTTCTAGAAAAATTTCAGGGGGGCCAACAATTACGGCCATGACTCTATATGGGGTCACGCGTGTATACCTGAAGCTGGGTGTGCGTGACGTCGCAGCCACGCCCCTCTTGACCTCACATCACGCCCCCTCAATGCAAGTCTATGGGAGGGGGCGTCCGCCCTCTCCCATAGACTTGCATTGAGGGTGCGTGGCATGATGTCACGAGGGGTTTGGCTGTTATGTTATGACCCCCGCTGCCCACACCCAGCATTTGTAACAAAATGTTCCAAACGTTGGGGCAGCAGAGTACCCCTTTAAACCTGCTATTTTTGGGGCTAAAAAAAAAAAAAGAACACCCCACAAAAACTGCATCTTGGAAGCGCAAAAAATCTAAGTGGAGGAACAAAGACCAGGTGGGGAACGGGGAGTGTAGGGTTAGTATTACTCCTTTTGTTATTTTACGCCATTGTAAACTGTTTAAAAAAAAGAAAAAGGCTGGGGTCGGACTACTTCTTTAACTCTTATCATTCTAGAGAGCACAGCTATGGGTTGATTGATTTTAACTAATGAGCTCCAGCCTCAGTCCTTCGCAGTGGTCTCCAAACTGTATCCCTCCAGATGTTGCAAAACTACAACTCCCAATCATGATCAGCATGTTCTTTATTTTTGTATGATTTTAAGTAAAAAGCACTTATAAAACGGTTACAAAAATCCAGTTTTTTTATTTGTCAAAATTTTTTGTCTTGCATTTTGCATTTTTATGGCTTTAAAAAAAAAAAAAGAAAAAAAAAACAGCCTAATTTTTTTTTTTTTTTTTTTTTGTATAATCAAAACTTTGGCAATCAATTTTCAAGAAATTGGCAGTAAATTTCAAAGCATTTTTAATTGTACAAAAGGACAAAAGTAAGGATATATATATATTTTTTTTATTACAGTTTACATTTATTTTATTTTATTGTATTTTATAATTTATTCCTTATTTAATTATATTTTAAATAAATGTATAAATGTAATAATAATTGATTTAATTCTTATTTCCTTACCGTATTTTTTTACATTAATAAAAAAAAAAATTTATAAAATAAAAAAAATTATATATATATATATATATATATATATATATATATATATTTTAATTGATCAAAAATATCTTCATGACATGCAGGGGTCTCCAAACTGCAAAACTACAACTCTCAGCATGCCTGGACAGCCGTTGGCTGTCCAGGCATGCTGGGAATTGTAGTTTTTCAACAGCTGAAGGTCCACAGTTTGGAGACCACTGATCCTAATAAATAAAACATTATTTTTTTTTTTAAATACGCTTTTCAAGACATTTTCAAGCTACCCAATGCATCCCTATAGTGGGGTTGATTTAATGTAGCAAGAGATATGGATAGATTGTAGCTGTCCTGCTATAAAAATTCTGTAACTCCTTCTGTTGTAAAGTGACAGCCCTGGCAGGGTTAGGGTTAACCGTAGGCGGGGCTTGTAGTGTGAACGGGCTGGTGTTCCCCCGCCTTCTCTAGGAAGTAGTGCACAACATGTCGCCGTGTAGCAGAGCTGTGTCTGTGCTGTGGCTGGGTGCTGTCGTTTTCATCTGTGCAGATGGAGACCCTGAAGTGCGGCGGACCACTCCTCAGCACAAGCCGGTGCGGCTCTTCACCGATGAGGACCTGGCCAGGTACAACGGGGAACAGGTACTAATCCTCCCGCAGGATCAACAAGTGCATGATATCAATGAATGGAAGATCTGCAGAGTTTGTATCCTTACCAGATTTTCTTTGGAGATTCTTGGGGTTCCCAGCCATCAGAACCCTACAATCATACGCTAATACCCTATCTGTTTCATATGGGAAAAGTTGTAATGGTGGGACGATGGCTTTAAAGGAGAACTCCAGTAAAAACTAACTTATCCCCTATTCACAGGATAGGGGATAAGTAGCTGATCGCGTGGAGTCAGACAGATGGGACCCCCCGAGATCTCAAGAACGGGACCTTGGCCATCTCAGTGAGGAGCATGTGTTGTCTTCCAGTAGACTGCACGCCCTCCATTTATTTCTGTGGGAGCCCGATGATGCCCAATTGCTGTACTTGGGGATCTTTGGTGCACACATAGAAATAAATGGAACATCTACCGTCTACTGGAAGGCGACACACGCTCCTCACTGAGATGGCCAAGGTCCCGTTCTGGAGATCATGGGGGTCCTATCGGTCTGACCCCCACGCTATCAGCTACTTATACACTATCCTGTGGATAGGGCATAAGTTAGTTTTTGCTGGAGTTCTCCTTTAAGTATCTGCTCAGTTGTCTGCTTTTTGTTCGTAGGACATTCAGCACAGTATGTTGCTGTACTGAACCCAAAAAATAGTTGTTTTTTTTATTTTTTTTATTTCTGTGTTGCATTTGCATTTCATACAACCTTCAATAAACCTTAGAACTTTGGTCCACTGGATGCTGATATTGTGTGACCTACTAATTCATGGGTGACATTACTGCAAGTCACATGTGAGGCCGACTATTAGTTCCAGAAAAGGAGATATATATCATGTGCTACTATAGAAAATGTGATTTCCATGGGGAAACATAGAAACACAGAATGTGTCAGCAAATAAGAACAATTTGTCCTATCTATTCTGCCCAATATTCTGCATACTATGAATAGTCCCTGACCCTATCTTATATGAAGGATAGCCTTATGCCCAGGGGCCACCTAGGTCTATGGTTGGGCCGGCTTTCCTTCTGCGCCGCCGCCGCTTCTCACTGTTCTAAAGCGGCCACAGCGCAGGCGCACCCAGAGCTAGTTAATGGCACAGCAGACACTTTAAAATGTGAAGGATAGCCTCATACCTATACCTATCTTATATGAAGGATAGCCTTATACCTATCCCTGGCTTATATGAAGGATAACCTTATGCCTATCCCTATCTTATATGAAGGATAGCCTTATACCTATCCCTATCTTATGTGAAGGATATCCATATACCTATCCCTATCTTATGTGAAGGATAGCCTTATACCTATCCCTATCTTATATGAAGGATAGCCTTATACCTATCCCTATCTTATGTGAAGGATAGCCTTATACCTATCCCTATCATATATGAAGGATAGCCTTATACCTATCTCTATCTTATATGAAGGATAGCCTTATACCTATCCCTATCTTATATGAAGGATAGACTTATGCCTATCACTGGCTTATATGAAGGATAACCTTATGCCTATCCCTATCTTAAATGAAGCATAGCCATATAGCCTTATACCTATCCCTATCTTATATGAAGGATAGCCTTATACCTATCTTTATATGAAGGCTAGCCTTATACCTATCTTATATGAAGGATAGCCTTATACCTATCTTATATGAAGGCTAGCCTTATGCCTTTTCTTATCCTATGTGAAGGGTACAATAAGTCTCTTGATTTTCTTGATGTTACATCACTAAAGATGGACCGGGTAGGCTGGCCACCTCATGACAGGAGGGGGGAGGGGTTGAGAAGAGGAGCTCATCATACTCCAGGGGAAATGCCCCCCAGCCTCTGAGAGAAATGCAAAAGACTAAGAAAGACTGGAAAAATAGATAAAAAAGATATTTTACAATTTTAAACATGCATATTATTATGTATACATGTCTTGGGGCACATTACTACACTGATTTAAGCATTTTTTTTTTTTTACATTTTATTACTAATGACAGTAACTCTTTAATAGCAGTGCCATACATATATCTTCATACAATGCTCAAAAAGTGCCAACATACAGCCACCAAATAATGGCTCCGCCCCCACACAAAGAATTCTACAATGTATTGCTATAACAATAACAAAGATTTGTCATGTACTCGACAGGAGGATCAGCCCATATATATGGCAGTGAAGGGAGCAGTCTTTGATGTTTCGGCTGGAAAAGGTAACATTTCTCCTTTAGGAAATCTTTTATATTCGACCATATGGCTACTTCCATTGGGAAACAGCGCCACTCTTGTCTTTGTGCCGTAGCTGGTATTGCGGGCTGAATGCGACTGATCTGCAGTACCATACACAGCTCCTGAACAAGGGTGGCGCTGTTTCTAGAAGAAGGCTGCTATGTTTCTTTTTTTTTTTTTTTTTTTTTATACAACCGCTTTAAAGGTACGTTCACATGAATGGTAGAGTAACTCGCAGTAGATTTCCCGCAGCGGGTTACCCGCTGCGGGAAATCTGCTGCAAGTTACTCTACCGTTGACTTCAATGAGTCCGACGAAAGTGCGTAATACTAGCAGATTAGCATTTTCCCGACGGACCCGTTGAAACAAATGGTAGTGTGATTGGCAGTGCATTTCCTGTGTTTTGATCGTGTGAACGTACCCTAAAGTGAGCGAACATGGTCGGCCCACAATTGTATATAGTCCACAACTGAGAATTTGTTATATACCTTCTGTATGGCACCTTTTGCAAGTTTAAAGGGGTATCCCAGCCACAGACATCTTATTCCCTATCCAAAGGAAAGAGCATAAGATGTCTAATCGCCGGGGTGGGGGTGGGGGTGGGGGTGCTGCACGGAGATCGCGGGGAATAAGATGTCTATAACCGAAATACCACTTTAATAGTGGAAACTATGTATTTTTTACAGAGTTCTATGGAAAGGGGGCCCCCTATAATGCACTAGCAGGAAAGGATTCTACTCGTGCTGTTGCCAAGATGTCTTTGGAACCAGAGGATCTAATTTCCGACACGGTAATGTCGTCAGCGCAGTATGGCTAAATGGCTGAAAACAAGTGATTAAAAGAGTTATCCAGAAATGGAAAAACAGAGCTGATATCTTTCAAAAACAGCACCACACCAGTCCTCAGGTTGTGTGTGGTATTACAACTTGGCTTCATTCACTTCAGTGGAACTGAGCTGCAGAACCACACCCAACCTGAGGGCAGGGATGGTGCTGTTTGAGGAAAAAAGTACTGAAAGGCTGATAAGTACTGAAAGGATTAAGATTTTTTTTTTTTTTTTTTTATTAGAAGTAATTTACAAATCCTGTTTAAAGGGGTATTCCATGAAAAAAACATTTTTTTTCTCCATATCAACTGGCTCCAGAAAGTTACAGATTTGTAAATTACTTCTATAAAAAAAAATCTTAAACCTTCCAGTACTTATCAGCCTCTGAAGTTAAGTTGTTTTTTTTTCTGTCTGACAACAGTGCTTTCTGCTGTCACCTCTGTCTGTCTCAGGAACTGCCCAGAGCAGGAGAGGTTTGCTATGGGGATTTGCTGCTACTCTGGACAGTTCCTGAGACAGAACGAGGTGTCAACAGAGAGCACTGTTGTCAGACAGAAAAGAACAACTCAAGTTCAGCAGCTGAAAAGTGCTGTAAGGATTTTTTAATAGAAGTCATTTACAAATCTGTTTAACTTTCTGGAGCCAGTTGATATGAAAAATTTTTTCCCCCCCACTGCAATACCCCTTTAAAGTGTACCTGTCATTAAAGGAAAACTGTCACGTGTGTCACCTGCACTAACCTGTCAGTACGGACCGGAAAGTGCAGGTGACAATGATGACAACGGTACTTACCTAGTCCCATTCCATGGTGGTGATCTCCGGTAATCTTGTCCGTTATCTCCAGCTCCAGGCACCCAGCTTGGGGCATGGGCGGAGCTTAGTGACGTCACCCGTGACTGTCCGTGCCCCCAAGCCGGGTGCTGGGACTGGAGCTAACGGACAAGATTACTGGAGATCCCCCGCCACGGAACGGGACAAGGTAAGTACTGTTGTCATCAGTATCACCTCCATTACCTGTGGACACTGGTGACAGATTTCCTTTAACCCCTTAAGGACCAGGCCATTTTACACCTTAAGGACCGGAGCGTTTTTTGCAATTCTGACCACTGTCACTTTAAACATTAATAACTCTGGAATGCTTTTAGTTATCATTCTGATTCCGAAATTGTTTTTTCGTGACATATTCTGCTTTAACTTAGTGGTAAAATTTTATGGTAACTTGCATCCTTTCTTGGTGAAAAATCCCAAAATTTGATGAAAAAAATTAAAATTTTGCATTTTTCTAACTTTGAAGCTCTCTGCTTGTAAGGAAAATGGATATTCAAAATATATTTTTTTTGGGTTCACATATACAATATGTCTACTTTATGTTTGCATCATAAAATTTATGAGTTTTTACTTTTGGAAGACACCGGAGGGCTTCAAAGTTCAGCAGCAATTTTGAAATTTTTCACAAAATTTTCAAACTCGCTATTTTTCATGGACCAGTTCAGTTTTGAAGTGGATTTGAAGGGTCTTCATATTAGAAATACCCCATAAAAGACCCCATTATAAAAACTACACCCCCAAAGTATTCAAAATGACATTCAGTAAGTGTATTAACCCTTTAGGTGTTTCACAGGAATAGCAGCAAAGTGAAGGAGAAAATTCAAAATCTTCATTTTTTACACTCGCATGTTCTTGTAGACCCAATTTTTGAATTTTTGCAAGGGGTAAAAAGGAGAAAATTTTTACTTGTATTTGAAACCCAATTTCTCTCGAGTAAGCACATACCTCATATGTCTATGTTAATTGTTCAGCGGGTGCAGTAGAGGGCTCAGAAGGGAAGGAGCGACAAATGGTTTTTGGGGGGCATGTCACGTTTAGGAAGCCCCTATGGTGCCAGGACAGCAAAAAAAAAAACACATGGCATACCATTTTGGAAACTAGACCCCTCAGGGAACGTAACAAGGGGTAAAGTGAACCTTAATACCCCACAGGTGATTCACGACTTTTGCATATGTAAAAAAAAAAAAATAATTTTTACCTAAAATGCTTGGTTTCCCAAAATTTTTACAATTTTAAAAAGGGTAATAGCAGAAAATACCCCCAAAAATTTGAAGCCCAATTTCTCCAGATTCAGAAAACACCCCATATGGGGGTGAAAAGTGCTCTGCTGGCGCACTACAGGTCTCAGAAGAGAAGGAGTCACATTTGGCTTTTTGAAAGCAAATTTTGCTCTGGGGGCATGCTGCATTTAGGAAGCCCCTATGGTGCCAGGACAGCAAAAAAAAAAACACATGGCATACTATTTTGGAAACTATACCCCTCGGGGAACGTAACAAGGGGTAATTTGAACCTTAATACCCTACAGGTGTTTCACGACTTTTGCATATGTGAAAAAATATATATATTTTTTTTTACCTAAAATGCTTGTTTTCCCAAAAATTTTAGATTTTTAAAAAGGGTAATAGCAGAAAATACCCCCCAAAATTTGTAACACAATCTCTCCCGAGTACGGCGATACCCCATATGTGGCCCTAAACTGTTGCCTTGAAATACGACAGGGCTCCAAAGTGAGAGCGCCATGCGCATTTGAGGCCTGAATTAGGGACTTGCATAGGGGTGGACATAGGGGTATTCTACACCAGTGATTCCCAAACAGGGTGCCTCCAGCTGTTGTAAAAACTCCCAGCATGCCTAGACAGTCAACGGCTATCTGGCAATACTGGGAGTAGTTGTTTTGCAACAGCTGGAGGCTCCGTTTTGGAAACAGTGGCGTACCAGACGTTTTTCATTTTTATTGGGGAGGGGAGGGGGGCTGTGTAGGGGTATGTGTATATGTAGTGTTTTTTACTTTTTATTTTATTTTGTGTTAGTGTAGTGTAGTGTTTTTAGGGTACAGTCACACGGGCGGGGGCTCACAGTAGTTTCTCGCTGGCAGTTTGAGCTGCGGCAGAAAATTTGCCGCACCTCAAACTTGCAGCCGGATACTTACTGTAATCCTCCGCCCAAGTGAGTGTATCCTATACATTCACATTGGGGGGGGGGGGGGGGGGGGGGGGGAGACATCCAGCTGTTGCAAAACTACAACTCCCAGCATGTACGGTCTATCAGTGCATGCTGGGAGTTGTAGTTTTGCAACAGCTGGAGGCACACTGGTTGTGAAACACCGAGTTTGGCTGTTGCAAAAGCTACAACCCACAGCATGTACGGACAGCGGAAGGGCATGCTGGGGATTGTAGTTATGCAACAGCTGGAGACACACTGGTTTGCTACATAACTCGGTGTGCCTTCAGCTGTTGCAAAACTACAACTCTCAGACAGCCAACGGGCATGCTGGGAGTTGTAGTTATGCAACCACCAGATGCACCACTACAACTCCCAGCATGCACTTTAGCTGATTGTGCAAGCTGGGAGTTGTAGTTATACAACAGCTGAAGGTACACTTTTCCATAGAAAGAATGTGCCTCCAGCTGTTGCAAAAGTACAAGTCCCAGCATGCCCATAAGGGAATGCTGGGAGTTGTGGTGGTCTGCCTCCTGCTGTTGCATAACTACAGCTCCCAGCATGCCCTTTTTGCATGCTGGGAGCTGTTGCTAAGCAACAGCAGGAGGCTGTCACTCACCTCCAACGATCCAGTCGCATCAGGTCAGTCCCTCGTCGTCGCCGCTGCTGCTCCTGGGGCCCGATCCCAACAGGGACGCCGGGGATCGGGGTCCCCAGCACCCGGGGTGCACGTCCCGCACCCGCTCATGTCCTCCGGAAGAGGGGCGGAGCGGGTTGCGGGAGTGACACCCGCAGCAGGCGCCCTGATTGGTCGGCCGGTAATCCGGCTGACGAATCAGGGCGATCGTGAGGTGGCACCAGTGCCACCTCACCCCTGCTGGCCCCGATCAGCCAATAATTCCGGGTCACTGGAGACCCGATTGACCCAGAATCCGCCGCAGATCGCTGGACTGAATTGTCCAGCGATCTGCGGCCATCGCCGACATGAGGGGTCATCATGACCCCCCTGGGCGAAATGCCTCGATGCCTGCTGAATGATTTCAGCAGGCATCGGGCACCGGCTCCGCTCCAGATGGTTGCGGGGGGCCGGTAAAACACATGAAGTTCTCATACGTCATGTGTCCTTAAGGACTCGGAAATGGAGACGTATGA
Organism: Hyla sarda; assembly: GCF_029499605.1. NCBI lineage: Eukaryota > Metazoa > Chordata > Amphibia > Anura > Hylidae > Hyla > Hyla sarda. The sequence goes on from NC_079191.1 coordinate 414,705,217, forward strand.
GAACGTCATGTGTCCTTAAGGGGTTAATAAAAACTTTTGATTAACAAATTTGTATATTTTTGGGTGACAAAATGCTGCAGCTATTGCCTGTGTGTTTCTGTGCAGAAACCAAATACAGGAAGTGAGGGCAGGACAAGTAGGGCTCTGTGCAGGCTTCAGGTTTGTCACTCAACCTGATGTATGAGCCGGGGATGTGTCATAGAGCCTCAGTGTACAGAGCCCTGCTAGTCCTCAGTGTACAGA
>NC_079191.1:415350459-415407959 GCF_029499605.1 Hyla sarda
TTGTCGCTGGTGCTCCATTCACTCGGGGACAATTGACCCCCCCAATCTTTTGATGAGTCAGCCCCCCCCCCCCTCTCCCACCTGTCAACTAGTTATCCCCTATCCTATAGACAGGGGAGGACTTTTAGGGTAAATTCACTCATACATAATCTTAAAGGGTACCTCTCATCAAATAAACTTTTGATATATTTTAGATGAATGAATGTTGAATAACTTTCCAATAGCATGTTAATGAAAAATATGCTTCTTTCTATTGTATTTTTCCCGATCAGTCCTGTCAGCAAGCATTTCTGACTCATGCTGGAGTCCTAAACACTCAGAGCTGCCAGCCTGCTTTGTTCACAGCCAAACATGCTGTGAACAAAGCAGGCTGGCAGCTCTGAGTGTTCTCCTTTGTGAACAAAGCAGACTGGCAGCTCGTAGTGTTTAGGACTCCAGCATGAGTCTGAAATGCTTGCTGCCAGGACTGGTAGGGAGACCCCTAGTGGTCATTTCTTCAAAGTGGAAAATTAAATAGAAAGAAGCATATTTTTAATAACATGCAATTGTAAAGTTATTTTGCATACATTAATCTATAATATATCAAAAGTTTTTTTGATGAGAGGTACCCTTTAATTAAAGGGGTACTCCGGTGGAAAACTTTTTTTTTTTTTTTTTTTTTTTAAGCAACCGGAGTACCCCTTTAAATAAGATTATGTATGAGTGAATTTACCTTAAAAGTCCTTCCCTGTCTATAGGATAGGGGATAACTAGTTTGCAACTCTATGCGAAGGGGCGTGACGGCAGTCACGCCCCCTCCCATAGACTTGCATTGAGGGGGCAGTGCGTGACGTCATGAGGGGGTGGGGCTATGACATCACAAGCTCCAGCATTCGGAACAGTTTGTTCCATACGCTGAGCAGCGGAGTACCCCTTTAAAGGATTAGTGTGAGGAACTGAACTTGTTAGACCCTTATCCACTGGAAAACATATCATTTTTTTTTTTTTTTTTTTTTAAATCAACTGATGACAGAAAGTTAAACAGTGATTTGTAAATCACTTCTATTAAAAAATCTTAAACCTTCCAGTACTTATCAGCGGCTGTATGCTCCAGAGTAAGTATTTTCTTTTTGAATTTCCTTTCTGCCTGACCACAGTGCTCACTGCTGTCCACGTCAGGAACTGTCCAGAGAATAAGGAAATCCACATGGGAAAACCTCTCCTGCTCTGGACAGTTCCTGACATGGACAGAGGTGGCAGCAGAGAGCACTGTGGTCAGACAGAAAAGAACTACACAACTTCCTCTGGAGCATACAGCAGCTAAGTACTGGAAGGGTTAAGATTTTTTAATAAAAGTAATTTACAAATCTGTTTAACTTTGTGACACAGATTTATAAACAATGTTTTCCAATGGCGTACCCTTTTTAATAAGTTATTTTTTCACTGGGCAACCCCTTAAAAGGGGGGAATCAACTGAGCAGATCACTGTCATAGAGGAGGGGCCCTTAGGGTTTCTCTCCTGGTTTATTGCTGTGAAAATAAGTTACATTGCACTACAGCAAACCTGCACCGTGACCGCCGCACGTAAATGGATGTATTTTTGTATTTATAGGAAAGCTCATTGCCTCTTGTATAAATACTTGTTGACTAGGAAAGAACCGCATGACGTCTACAATGCGCTGTAGATACATTCTGGAATCACGAGAGCCTCTCCGGACGTCTTCACATCTGCTAAGTGCCTCTTATCTTAGAGTCTTATAATGGAAGGCTTCACAATGGGCACTAGAATAGCCACAGCAGTGGCCACAGATGAGGCACATCAGGAGGGCATTGACCTGTGAAGTCTTAAAGTGTACCTGTCATCAACAAAAACTTTTTATATAATGTAGATAATACAATTTTATGTATATTTGTAAAATACATTGGTTAAAAAATGTGTATATTTATGGGTGAAAAAGTGCTGTCCCTGCAGCTATTACCTGTGAGGAGTCCAAATACAGGAAGTGAGGACAGGACAAGCAGGGCTCGGTGCAGGCTACTGGCTTGTCAATCATCCTCATGTGTGAGACAGGGGCATGTCATAGAGCCTCGGTGCCCAGAGCCCGGCCTGTCCTCGGTGCCCAGAGCCCGGCCTGTCCTCGGTGCCCAGAGCCCGGCCTGTCCTCGGTGCCCAGAGCCCGGCCTGTCCTCGGTGCCCAGAGCCCGGCCTGTCCTCGGTGCCCAGAGCCCGGCCTGTCCTCGGTGCCCAGAGCCCGGCCTGTCCTCGGTGCCCAGAGCGCCCCCCTGTCCTCGGTGCCCAGAGCGCCCCCCTGTCCTCGGTGCCCAGAGCGCCCCCCTGTCCTCGGTGCCCAGAGCGCCCCCCTGTCCTCGGTGCCCAGAGCGCCCCCCTGTCCTCGGTGCCCAGAGCCCGGCCTGTCCTCGGTGCCCAGAGCGCCCCCCTGTCCTCGGTGCCCAGAGCGCCCCCCTGTCCTCGGTGCCCAGAGCCCGGCCTGTCCTCGGTGCCCAGAGCCCGGCCTGTCCTCGGTGCCCAGAGCCCGGCCTGTCCTCGGTGCCCAGAGCGCCCCCCCCCTGTCCTCGGTGCCCAGAGCCCCCCCTGTCCACCATCCCTTCCTGTATTTGGACTCCTCATAGAGATACACAGGCAATAGCTGCAGGAACAAAAATATACGTATTTTTTAACCAATGTATATTACAAATATACATCTAATGGTATAATCTACGTTATATAAAGAGTTTTTGTTGATGACTGGTACACTTTAATAGTTTAGAAGCATTATAACTTGTTTAGGTTACAGTCTCTTCTATTGTCTCCACAGCTTGGCACTGCCATCGGGTTCCTTCTCCCTCCTGTGCTGGTTCCGAGGTCGGACGACAACGATGTGACTGCGCATAACATCAGCGTCATGTTTTACGGCACAGCCGCGGTGTCCACGCTTCTCTTCGTCCTGACTATTGCAGGTGAGTGTGAGCGCCCATCCTCCATGCTACAGTTCATGCAGTGTATGAGACGCCAGCCAAAAGTGACAGCCTGGGTCATGATGATCTGCACCGACAGTATGTGCAGCTTCTCCGCTCAGCTCTTTGTTCTCCAGACTTCTTCACCGCCTTTGCCAGGACGTACTTACCGGTCAGCCCAAATAAGTGTGAAAGGATTTTACTTTTTTTTCTTACTCACTAGGTCATGCAGATGGTTTACATTTCTTTTTTTTATGTGTCTAGTAGGGATCTACCGATATCGTTTTTTTTAGGGCCGATACCGATAATCGGTGCAGGTTAGGGCCGATAGCCGATAACTTATACCGATATTCCGGTATAAGTTATCGGCTATTTAACCCCCTGCGACACTGCTGCAGATCATTGTTTTAAAGCGGGCGCTTTAAATCAATGCACTGCAGTGGCTTTTGCGGGGCCATAGGCCGCCGCCGCCGCCACCACCCGCTTCTCTCCCCTACCTGTCAGGGTGGTCCGCGCCATCCATCCTTCCTTCCTGTAGTGTCCGGGGGCGTTCTGGGTGAAGAGTGAACCGGTCCGGGCTGTCCTTCTTCTCCGGCGGTCATCTTCTCCACTCCGGGCAGGCTCCGGCCTAGTACGCTGCATAGACGCAGCGACGCACCTGACGTCACGGCGTAGCGGCGTCTATGCAGTGTACTAGGCCGGAGCCTGTCCGGAGTGGAGAAGATGACCGCCGGAGAAGGACAGCCCGGACCGGTTCACTCTTCACCCGGAACGCCCCCGGACACTACAGGAAGGAAGGATGGATGGCCCGGACCACCCCCATTACGGGTAAGTTTATTTTTTTTTATTGACTCGGAGGGTGGGGGAGGGGCCCGGCCGGTATAGCGGTATGGGCAAAAATCCATACCGGTATACCGCCCAGCATCACGGTGGGGGGTGTGACGCGGTGCGGTGGGTCGGGGGTGCGGTGCGGCGGGTCGGGGGGGTGGCGGTGGCGGTGTGGGGGGCGGGGCATTATCGGCAAGGTAATTGCCAATACCGATAATGCCCAAAATCGTGATTATCGGCCAATAATATCGGCCATACCGATAATCGGTCGATCCCTAGTGTCTAGCTTCTGTATTCTGCTCACGAATCCCTCTCTTCTGTATCACTCATTCTGACATCCACTGCTCAGTGTCCCAGGCAAGCACTGAGCCCGCCCTCACTCCCCATGTATTCACTTCCTCCCTGAGTCTGCTGTGCTGGGTCTAATCATCCAATCACTGCAGGCTGCTCTGTAACCCTTCCAAACGGCTGGAGATATTTTGATAATACTTGGTCACATGTTACTTATATGTCCACTTAAAATATAGGATAATTAATTTAACCCTTAACTACCCCCATTTGTGAGGGTCGGGGTTTTTGTTTAAAGTCCCATGCAAATCAATGGGAAATGTATGTTCCCACATAACTTCCGCACGGCTGGATTAGGAAGGAAAAACTGGGCACCGCCGGGTACTCAGCTAGTATGACCACTAAATAGCTTTCATGCCCATCAGTCCCTTTGCCGTGCGAGCAGCTTGTGGATGTAGTGATGTCGGCTGACATTGCACTGTAATAACCTCTAGGGTCCCATTGTACGGGCCTGAGAAGGTGCTGAGAGGTGTGAACAGGTGCAGTAGGTTCATGTTCCCTTAGTAAATCCACAATCTGTGATGTCATTCGCTCCAAGCTGAGAACCTGGACCGGAGCCCAAATGTTGTTAGTGCAATTTCCTCATCTGATTAAAACTTCCTCTTGTACTGCAGAGGAATTGTGTAATATCATCTCCTCCACTGAGATGAAAGGATTATGTACAGAACATTAAAGGGGTACTCCAGTGGCAAACTTTTTTTTTTTTTTTTTTACATCAACTAGTGCCAGAAAGTTAAACAGATTTGTAAATGACTTCTATTAAAAAAAATCTTACTCCTTCCAGTACTTATTAGCTGCTGAATACTACAGAGGAAATTCTTTTCTTTTTGGAACACAGAGCTCTCTGCTGACATCACGAGCACAGTGCTCTCTGCTGACATCTCTGTCCATTTTAGGAACTGTCCAGAGCAGCATATGTTTTCTATGGGGATTTTTCTCCTGCTCTGGTCAGTTTTTAAAATGGACAGAGATGTCAGCAGAGAGCACTGTGGTCATGATGTCAGCAGAGAGCTCTGGTTTCCAAAAATAAAATAATTTCCTCTAGTATTCAGCAGCTAATAAGTACTGGAAGGATGAAGATTTTTTAATAGAAGTGATTTACAAATCTGTTTAACTTTCTGGCACCAGTTGATCAAAATTTTTTTTTTCCCACTGGAGTACCCCTTTAACCCCTTAAGGACTCAGCCCATTTTGGCCTTAAGGACTCAGACAATTTAATTTTTACGTTTTCATTTTTTCCTCCTCGCCTTCTAAAAATCATAACTCTTTTATATTTTCATCCACAGACTAGTATGAGAGCTTGTTTTTTGCGCGACCAGTTGTCCTTTGTAATGACATCACTCATTATATCATAAAATGTATGGCGCAACCAAAAAACACTATTTTTGTGGGGAAATTAAAACGAAAAACGCAATTTTGCAAATTTTGGAAGGTTTCGTTTTCACGCCATACAATTTATGGTAAAAATGACGTGTGTTCTTTATTCTGAGGGTCAATACGATTAAAATGATACCCATTATTATATACTTTTTATTATTGTTGCGCTTAAAAAAAATCACAAACTTTTTAACCAAATTAGTACGTTTATAATCCCTTTATTTTGATGACCTATAACTTTTTTATTTTTCCGTATAAGCGGCGGTATGGGGGCTCATTTTTTGCGCCATGATCTGTACTTTTTTTTGATACCACATTTGCATATAAAAAACTTTTAATACATTTTTTATAATTTTTTTTTTAATAAAATGTATTAAAAAAGTAGGAATTTTGGACTTTTAAAATTTTTTTTCGTTCACGCCGTTCACCGTACGGGATCATTAACATTTTATTTTAATAGTTCGGACATTTACGCACGCGGCGATACCAAATATGTCTATAAAAAAAAATTTTTACGCTTTTTGGGGGTAAAATAGGAAAAAACGGACGTTTTACTTTTTTATTGGGGGAGGGGATTTTTCACTCTTTTTTTACTTTTACTTTTACATTTTTTTACATTTTTTTTTACACTTGAATAGTCCCCATAGGGGACTATTCATAGCAATACCATGATTGCTAATACTGATCTGTTCTATGTATAGGACATAGAACAGATCAGTGTTTTCGGTGATCTTCTGCTCTGGTCTGCTCGATCACAGACCAGAGCAGGAGACGCCGGGAGCTGCACGGAGTAAGGTGAGGGGACCTCCGTGCGGCGTTATGAATGATCGGATCCCCGCAGCAGCGCTGCGGGCGATCCGATCGTTCATTTTAATCGCGAACTGCCGCAGATGCCGGGATCTGTATTGATCCCGGCACCTGAGGGGTTAATGGCGGACGCCCGCGAGATCGCGGGCGTCGGCCATTGCCGGCGGGTCCCTGGCTGCGATCAGCAGCCGGGATCAGCCGCGCATGACACGGGCATCGCTCCGATGCCCGCGGTTATGCTTAGGACGTAAATGTACGTCCTGGTGCGTTAAGTACCACCTCACCAGGACGTACATTTACGTCCTGCGTCCTTAAGGGGTTAAACAGTTTGGGGAGTGACCATTTATAGTACTAAGTTTTGTCTTTTTGGAACGTGATGAGCGCGGTTGGCACCCAGCTTTCCATACATTTACATAGAAGAATATATAAATATAATATTGTGTGTGTGTGTATATATGTGTATATATATATATATATATATATATATATATATATATATATATATAATAATTATTTATTTACACACACGCTGTCATTCACAAGGTATTTATGAAGAACAGTATGTTGCATTGCTGATACCCGAGGGCACAGGTTTTCCTCAGCCATTATACGTGTCGCAGGTCAGGGATTTTACTTTATTACTTTCCTGTTGCCGCCTTTTACAACTTGTTTTACAAGACAACTTTGATGTATGTGATGGGTTTAGGACTGTGCAGTTGCTTCATCCAATACAGCGACTTCTAGATATGAAAGAAAGCTGAGGACTGAGTAGTGTTTCCCAACCAGGGTGCCTCCAGCTGTTGCAAAACTACAACTCCCAGCATGCCCGGACAGCCAACGGCTGTCCGGGCATGCTGGGAGTTGTAGTTTTGCAACAGCTGGAGGCACCCTGGTTGGGAAACACTACTCGGACTAGTGACTTCAGCATTGTATGTATCAGTGTTGTCCACCCTGAGGCTCTCCAGCTCTTTTAAAGGGGTACTCCGGTGAAAACCTTTTTTTCTTTTAAATCAACTGGTGGCAGAAAGTTAAACATATTTGTAAATTACTTCTATTAAAAAATCTTAATCCTTCCAGTACTTATTAGCTGCTGAATGCTACAGATGAAATTTCTTTCTTTTTGGAACACTGATGACATCACGAGCACAGTGCTCTCTGCTGACATTTCTGTCCATTTTAGCAACCATGCATAGCAAAAGTATGCTAAGGGCAGCATGGTGGCTGAGTGGTTAGCACTGCTGCCTTGCAGTCCTGGGGACTTGGGTTCAAATCCCATTAAGGACAACAATAAATAAAGCCTTATTATTATAATAACGTCAGCAGAGAGAACTGTGCTCGTGATGTCATCAGAGAGCATTCCAAAAAGAAAAGAATTTCCTCTGTAGTATTCAGCAGCTAATAAGTACGGGAAGGATTAAGATTTTTTAATAGAAGTAATTTACAAATATGTTTAACTTTCTGCCACCAGTTGATTTAAAAGAAAAAAGGTTTTCACCGAAGTACCCCTTTAAAGGGGTACTTTGGTGTAAGCCTTTTTTTTTTTTTTTTTTTTTTTTTTTAAATCAACTGGTGGCAGAAAGTTAAACAGATTTGTAAATTACTTCTATTAAAAAAAAATCTTAATCCTTCCAGTACTTATTAGCTGCTGAATACTACAGAAGAAATTATTTTCTTTTTGGAACACAGAGCTCTCTGCTGACATCACGAGCACAGTGCTCTCTGCTGACATCTCTGTCCATTTTAGGAACTGTCCAGAGCAGCATATGTTTGCTATGGGGATTTTCTCCTACTCTAAAATGGACAGCGATGTCAGCAGAAAGCACTGTGCTTGTGATTCAACAGAGAGCACTGTGTTCCAAAAAGAAAATCATTTCTTCTGTAGTATTCAGCAGCTAAGAAGTCCTGGAAGGATTAACATTTTTTAATATAAGTAATTTGCAAATCTGTTTAACTTTCTGGCACCAGTTGATTAAAAAAATAAATAAATAAATAAAAAAAAAAAAAAAAAAATATGGTTTCCACCGGAGTACCCGAACACTTGTCTATAGGAAGCCTGAGATATATTATAGTCCTCCTCCTGTCCTGTGAATGGCTGCGTCCTTCCACCATGCTATACACTGCAGCTATGTAGGTGACTGCTGTGTGTAAACATAAAATCAGCAGGACATTGAGGTGATTTTCGAAATGAACACAAACTACACACAAGAAGATTATCAGGTTAAAGGGGTACTCCGCTAGAAAACGTATTTTTATATTTTTATTCTTTTTTAAATCAATTGGTGCCAGAAAGTTAAATAGATTTGTAAATTACTTCTATTTAAAAATCTTAATCCTTCCACTACTTCTCAGCTGCTGTATGCTCCACAGGAAGTTGAGTTGTTATTTTCTGACTGACCACAGTGCTCTCTGCTGACACCTCTGTCCATGTCAGGAACTGTCCAGAGCAGGACAGGTTTGCTATGGGGATTTGCTCCTACTCTTGACAGTTCCTGAGACAGACAGAGGTGTCAGCAGAGAGCAATGTGGTCAGACAGAAAATAATTTTGAAAAAAGGAAAAGATCTTTCTCTGGAGTATATATATCTGCTGATAAGTACTGGAAGGATTAAGATTTTTAAATAGAAGTAATTTACAAATCTGTTGAACTTTCTGGCACAGGCGGAGCACCCCTTTAAATCTGAGCCATGAGATTATAATTTTTTTGCATGTTAATGTTACAGTATTAATCTTAATGTTAATAAATAAAAGTTCTACAACTTTTTAGCTTTTGTCAGGAAATGTAAACATTCTATATCTTTCTTTTTTTTGTAATTTTTTTTGTAATTTTTATTTTTTTTGAGGTGTTAGGGTGTTTACACAGGGCAGATATGCACCAAATCCGCACCAGATCGTACAGATTTTCAGATTTACCCAAGTGTATTTTGGCGCTAATTATGGTAACATTGTAGGAAAATTTAAAGGGGTTATCCAGGAAAAAACTTTTTTTTTTATATATCAACTGGCTCCAGAAAGTTAAACAAATTTGTAAATAACTTCTATTAAAAAATCTTAATCCTTTCAGTACTTATGAGCTTCTGAAGTGTAGGTTGTTCTTTTCTGTCTAAGTAATCTCTGATGACACTTGTCTTGGGAACCACCCAGTTTAGAAGAGGTTTGCTATGGGGATTTGCTTCTAAACTGGGCAGTTCCCGAGACACGTGTCATCAGAGATTACTGAGACAGAAAAGAACAACCTTAACTTCAGAAGCTCATAAGTACTGAAAGGATTAAGATTTTTTAATAGAAGTAATTTACAAATCTGTTTAACTTTCTGGAGCCAGTTGATATATATAAAAAAAAAATTTCCTGGAATACCCCTTTAAAGTGCTTTGTATGATTTTTTTTTTTTTTTTTTTTTTTTTTTGCTGTGGATCTGTATATATATATATATTATACACTTTATGCAATGCAGAATTTATGCTGGGAGTTTAGCTACAGCTTAAACCCCTTTAAAGGAGAACTCTAGCCAAAACTTACTTATCCCCTATCCAAAGTTCATTTCTATTGCAGTGTTGGAAATGTCTGGGTGCTCACTGAAAGCCGTGTCCCATTCCAGAGAATGCGGGGAGTTCCAGCGGTCGGGCCCCCATTGGTCTTTGGAACAGGACCCGGCTCTCAGTGAGCACTCGGGCATCTCCGGCGCTCACATAGAAAAGAGTGGAGCACATCCCCTCTACCGGTAAACGACACGCGCTTCTTCACGGACAGCCAGCGTCCCTTTCTGGAGATCACATGGGTGGGGGGGGGGGGATTTGGCTTTTGCCGGAGTTCTCCTTTTAGGTTTTTTGGTGGTGAGTGGGCAGCCTTCGGCGGTCCAGGCGAGCTAGTAGTTGCAGTTTTCCAACATCAGAAGGTCCACAGTTTGTCTCCAGGCTATGAAGGCGTCAGCCCACGTGAGCGGTGTAAGCAGCATTCTTACATGCAGGAGGTAATGATCCAGGGTCAGGTGTGCTGGGTGACGTTACTGAAGTGTTAAGCAATTTCCTCAGTTACATGAACCTGGCCTGGGATCTGCCTGTAATAAGCCCAATGTACACACAGCTCTACAGGGCCCGGCCGCTCATAGCTCTTCTGTATTGAGGTGATCGCAGGAGCCATCAGAGGTCACGGCACATGGAGACGGTTCACGGTCAAAAACCGCTATTACACTGCTCTTATCTGTACTGTGTGACCTTCTCACCTGTACAAATAGAGTAGAATACAGTATACAGTCATCTGTACAGAGGACTGTATACTGTACAGAGGAAAGGGGCCGGGGGGTAGAATACAGTATATACAGTCATCTGTACAGAGGAGAGTGGCCGGGGGGTAGAATACAGTATATACAGTCATCTGTACTGAGGAGGGGGGGGGGGGGGTAGGATACAGTATATTCAGTCATCTGTACAGAGGAGAGTGGCCGGGGAGTAGGATACAGTATATACAGTCATCTGTACAGAGGAGAGGGGCCGGGGGGTAGGATACAGTATATACAGTCATCTGTACTGAGGAGAGGGGCCGGGGGGTAGGATACAGTATATACAGTCATCTGTACAGAGTAGATGGGCCGGGGGGTAGGATACAGTATATAGTCATCTGTACAGAGTAGATGGGCCGGGGGGTAGGATACAGTATATAGTCATCTGTACAGAGGAGAGGGGGGGGGGGGGGGGGGGTAGGATACAGTATATACAGTGATCTGTACAGAGGAGAGGGGCCGGGGGGTAGGATACAGTATATACAGTCATCTGTACAGAGGAGAGGGGCCGGGGGGTAGGATACAGTATATACAGTCATCTGTACAGAGGAGAGGGGCCGGGGGGTAGGATACAGTATATACAGTCATCTGTACAGAGGAGAGGGGCCGGGGGGTAGGATACAGTATATACAGTCATCTGTACAGAGGAGAGGGGCCGGGGGGTAGGATACAGTATATACAGTCATCTGTACAGAGGAGAGGGGCCGGGGGGTAGGATACAGTATATACAGTCATCTGTACAGAGGAGAGGGGCCGGGGGGTAGGATACAGTATATACAGTCATCTGTACAGAGGAGAGGGGCCGGGGGGTAGGATACAGTATATACAGTCATCTGTACAGAGGAGAGGGGCTGGGGGGTAGGATACAGTATATACAGTCATCTGTACAGAGGAGAGGGGCCGGGGGGGGGGGGGGGGGGGGGGTAGGATACAGTATATACAGTCATCTGTACAGAGGAGAGGGGCCGGGGGGGGGGGGGGTAGGATACAGTATATACAGTCATCTGTACAGAGAGGGGCCGGGGGGGGGGGTAGAATACAGTATACACAGTCATCTGTACAGAGGAGAGGGGCCTGGGGGGTAGGATACAGTATATACAGTCATCTGTACAGAGGAGAGGGGCCTGGGGGGTAGGATACAGTATATACAGTCATCTGTACTGAGGAGAGGGGCCGGGGGGTAGGATACAGTATATACAGTCATCTGTACAGAGGAGAGGGGCCGGGGTGTAGAATACAGTATATATAGTGGGGATCAAAAGTTTGGGCATAAAGAATCCAAGGAAAGATGGAAAAATCTCCAAAAGGCATAAAATTACAGATCAGACATTCTTATAATATGTCAACAAAAGTTAGATTTTATTTCCGTCATTTACACTTTCAAAATAACAGAAAACAAAAAAATGGCGTCTGCAAAAGTTTGGGCACCCTGCAGAATTTATAGCATGCACTGGTCCCTTTGCAAAGCTGAGACCTGTTAGTGTCATGGATTGTTCTCAATCATCATCTGGGAAGACCAGGTGATGTCAATCTCAAAGGTTTTAAATGCCCAGACTCATCTGACCTTGCCCCAACAATCAGCACCATGGGTTCTTCTAAGCAGTTGTCTAGAAATCTGAAACTGAAAATAGTTGACGCTCACAAAGCTGGAGAAGGCTATTAGAAGATAGCAAAATGTTTTCAGATGTCAATATCCTCTGTTCGGAATGTAATTAAGAAATGGCAGTCATCAGGAACAGTGGAAGTTAAAGCAAGATCTGGAAGACCAAGAAAAATATCAGACAGAACAGCTCGCAGGATTGTGAGAAAAACAATTCAAAGCCCACGTTTGACTTCACAATCCCTCCAGAAAGATCTGGCAGACACTGGAGTTGTAGTACACTATTCCACTTTAAAGAGATACTTGTACAAATTTGGTCTTCATGGAAGAGTCATCAGAAGAAAACCTCTTCTACGTCCTCACCACAAAAATCAGCGTTTGAACTTTGCAAATGAACATATAGACAAGCCTGATGCATTTTGTAAACAAGTTCTGTGGACCGATGAGGTTAAAATTGAACTTTTTGGCCGGAATGAGCAAAGGTACGTTTGAAGAAGAAGGGGAACAGAATTTAATGAAAAGAACCTCTGTCCAACTGTTAAACATGGGGGTGAATCAATCCTGCTTTGGGATTGTATTGCAGCCAGTGGCACAGGGAACATCTCACGAATAGAAGGAAAAATGGATTCAATAAAATTTCAGAAAATTTTGGATGCTAACTTGATGCCATCTGTGAAAAGCTGAAGTTAAAGAGAGGATGGCTTCTACAAATGGATAATGATCCTAAACACACCTCGAAATCCACGGGGCATTACATCAAGAGGCGTAAACTGAAGGTTTTTCCATGGCCTTCACAATCTCCTGACCTCAACATAATTGAAAATCTATGGATAGACCTTAAAAGAGCGTGACAGACAGCCCAGAAATCTCAAAGAACTGGAAGACTTTTGTAAGGAAGAATGGGCAAAGATACCTCAAACATGAATTGAAAGACTCTTGGCTGGCTACAAAAAGCGTTTACAAGCTGTGATACTTGCCAAAGGGGGCAGTACAAGATATTAACTCTGCAGGGTGCCCAACCTTTTGCAGATGCCACTTTTTTGTTTTCTGTTATTTTGAAAGTGTAAATGATGGAAATAAAATCTAACTTTTGTTGACATATTATAAGAATGTCTAATCTGTAATTTGATGCCTTTTGGAGATTTTTCCATCTTTCCTTGGCTTCTTTATGTACATTAATGCAAATTTTTACCTGGGGTGCCCAAACTTTTGATCCCCGCTGTAGTCATCTGTACAGAGCAGAGGGGGCGGGGGTATAGTATATAGCAGTGTCCCGCCCCCCCCCCCCCCCAACCTGTGGCATTATTGTGTTGGAAAGTCACTAGTTGGGGATCACTATCATAGTGGGGATCAGTAGTTTGGGTCGGGGGGGGATTATGATGCAGTAACCTGAGGCTGTGGTCAGCTGAGTAGCCACATTGCTTCCTATCATAGCCCAATAATCACTGGATAGGCTACAGCAGTCATGTGACTCAGATATTGTATCACCATAGTTGTATTGGGGGAGATATATAAAGACCTGTGCAGAGAAAGTTGCCCAGTTGCCCATAGCAACCAATCAGATCCCTTCTTTCATTTTTAACAAGGCCTCTGCAAAATGAAAGAAGCGATCTGATTGGTTGTTATGGGCAACTGGAGAACTTTTTCTTGATAAATCTCCCCCCTTGTCCCTTCTTAACTTCTCCCATAAAAAAAAAACCTAATGGGGGGAGATTTATCAAAACCTGTGCAGAGGAATAGGGGTCCAGTTGCCCATAGCAACCAATCAATCAGATTGTTGCTTCTTAATTTTTCAGAGGCCTTGATAAAGATGAAAGCATCTGATTGGTTGCTATGGGCAACTGGACCCCTATTCCTCTCCACAGGTTTTGATAAATCTCCCCCAATGTCTTCCTGACGCTCTTCATGTTGGTGCAGACACAGGTTTGTCTAATCCGGTGTATTTAGGTTAATCTGGGATCATTACATCTGGATTATGGCCGAGTGCACACAACTCCTTACACGTGATGAGGTATTGATAAACTATTAGTAGATATTGGATCTATACCTCACCAGTGAAGATCACCGTCATGGCAGGTCGGCCACTTTCTTATATATATTTTCTGCAAGTTTAGATCAGGGACATATTCACACCTGTCAGATTTTTTGCAGTAAATTCAGAAAATCCTCTCAAGTACATGGTTGTCTGTAAACCTTATACATATGACTAGAACCGGCACAAAAAGTTCTGCCACAGATCTGCTGAATGTTGCTGTGTGGATTTCCCTACAATGTAATAATAATAATAATAATATTTTTGATTATTATTTAAAAAAGTCTACAGTGCAGTATTGTGCACCCTAGAATGACACTATGCTCGGTTTCTTGACGTAGTTGGGTTCTATCAAGCCCGAGAAGGAAGTGACACTAGACCTTTGAAGTGAATAGGGCCCACTGCACTGCGCCATGGTATAAGTCGGCATCCCTAGTTTGATGGGATCTGACATATTTCTGGGATTCTCCGTACGGCAGAGCGGATCGAAGTCACATGATGTTTCTGGAGAACTTGGAACAAGGCTGACTTTTTTTGGACCTGTCTGCCATCCACTTCTTCATATTTGTAAGCGTATTGGACAAAGACCCCAATTTGAGGGGAATCTTCCCCCCCCCCCCCCCCCCCCATTGCCAGGCTTTCGGTAACATTTAGGCTGCTTTCACACTATAAAATTCATCCGTTTGATGTTCCGTTATGAAAACCCTGCAAATCACCCATTAAACGTCCATTAGAAAATCCCATACGGCTGTTAGAAAATCTCATTATAGTCTATGGGATTTTTACATTATCCGTTTTAATCCGTTAATAACGGACGTTATTTTGTGACGGGAGAATGAACGGAAGAAATAGTGCATGCAGTATTTCTCCCGTTACTAACTACCGTCACAAAATAACGTCCGTTGACATCTTATGCCCTATCCAAAGGATAGAGGATAAGCTGTCTGATCGCGGGGGTCTCCTTGCTGCACCTGACGTTCATTTAGAGCATTGGGTGCAGCGCCGGAAGCTCGTGGTGTCACGGCCATGCCCCCTTAATGCAAGTTTGAGAGGGGTCGTGTCATCACGAGATTCATGTGCGGCACCCATTGCTCTAAATGAATGCCAGGTGCAGAAAGGAGATCGCGTGGGTCCCCAGCAGCGGGACTCCCACAATCTCCCTGCTGCACCTGGTGTTTGTTTAGAGCAGTGTTTCCCAACCTTTTTCGGGTCGGGGCACACCTCGGGAAAAAGGAAAAAACAGTAAAAAATGCAATGCACTATATCTATTTATCAGTGGGTATGTAGTTTAAAGTGCTGCTTTATACAGCAACTCACCAATGACGTCTTCTCTAATTTGCAATGTTGTCTTCTCTTCTCCATCTGGTCCGGGCCATCATCACGATTTCTTCCACACACACAATTCTTCACCGTTAAACCTGCAAAACAAACCTATTAGGCGCCAAGCTTTTTTTTTTTTTTTTTTTTTTTAACATGGGTGACAGAGGGGTGTAGAGGGGTGGACATGAGTGACAGAGGGGTGTAGAGGAGTGTACAGAGGGGTGTAGAGAAGCGTACATGGGTGACAGTGGTGTAGAGGAGCGTACATGGGTGACGGGTATAGAAGAGCATACATGGGTGACAGGGGTGTAGAGGAGCATACATGGGTGACAGGGGTGTAGAGGAGTGTACAGAGGGGTTTAGAGGAGTGTACATGAGTGACAGAGGGGTGTAGAGGAGTGTACATGGGTGACAGAGGGGTGTAGAGGAGTGTACATGGGTGACAGAGGGGTGTAGAGGAGTGTACATGGGTGGCAGAGGGGTGTAGAGGAGTGTACATGGGTGGCAGAGGGGTACAGAGGAGTGTACATGGGTGGCAGAGGGGTACAGAGGAGTGTACATGGGTGGCAGAGGGGTACAGAGGAGTGTACATGGGTGGCAGAGGGGTGTAGAGGAGTGTACATGGGTGGCAGAGGGGTGTAGAGGAGTGTACATGGGTGGCAGAGGGGTACAGAGGAGTGTACATGGGTGGCAGAGGGGTACAGAGGAGTGTACATGGGTGGCAGAGGGGTACAGAGGAGTGTACATGGGTGGCAGGGGTACAGAGGAGTGTACATGGGTGGCAGAGGGGTACAGAGGAGTGTACATGGGTGGCAGAGGGGTACAGAGGAGTGTACATGGGTGACAGAGGGGTACAGAGGAGTGTACATGGGTGACAGAGGGGTACAGAGGAGTGTACATGGGTGACAGAGGGGTACAGAGGAGTGTACATGGGTGACAGATGGGCGTACATGGGTGACAGATGGGTGTAGAAGAGTGTACATGGGTGACAGAGGGGTAGAGAGGAGTGTACATGGGTGACAGAGGGGTGTACATGTGTGATAAATGGGTGTACATGGGTGACAGAGGGGTGTACATGGGTGACAGAGGGGTAGAGAGGAGTGTACATGGGTGACAGAGGGGTGTACATGTGTGATAAATGGGTGTACATGGGTGACAGAGGGGTGTAGAGGAGTGTACATGGGTGATAGATGGGTGTACATGAGTGACAGAGGGGTGTAGAGGAGTGTACATGGGTGACGGGTGTAGAGGAGTGTACATGGGTGACAGAGGGGTGTAGAGGAGTGTACATGGGTGACAGAGGGGTGTAGAGGAGTGTACATGGGTGACAGGGGTGTAGAGGAGTGTACATGGGTGACAGAGGGGTGTAGAGGAGTGTACATGGGTGACAGAGGGGTATAGAGGAGTGTACATGGGTGACAGATGGGTATAGAGGAGTGTACAAGGGTGACAGGTTTGTAGAGAAGTGTACATGGGTGACAGAGGGGTGTAGAAGAGTGAACATGGGTGACGGGGCATAGGGGTGATAGGGGGTGGACATGGGTGACAGGGGGAAGGAGGGGTGGACTGGGGTAACAAAGGGACAGATGGGTGGACATGGGTGACGAGGGGTGGATTACATGGGTGACGGGGGGGGGGGGGGTGGATTACATGGGTGACGGGGGGGTGGACATGGGTGACGGGGGGGGGGGTGGACATGGGTGACGGGGGGGGGGGTGGACATGGGTGACGGGGGGGGGGGTGGACATGGGTGAAGGGGGGGGGGGGTGGACATGGGTGACGGGGTCGGGGGGGGGGGGTAGAGGGTGGACCTGGGTGACGGTGGGGGGATTTAGACAGGGTTGAGAAGGTGAACAGAGGGGTGGAAAGGGTACGGTACCTTAAGCAAGCCGGCCCGCGCAGCTTGCAGTTCCACAGGAGGCACGGGAGTCCGGCGCAGGTACAGCTCGTTCCGCCCCAGGGCACCATATCCGGCTCACTGCGCCGCAAGGGAGAGGGGAACGCAGGAGACGGAGAGTGAAGTAGGGGGACGCGGGGGACACAGGGAACAGAGGGGGAAAGAGGGGAACGCGGGTCACGTGGCAGACGGAGGGGAACGCAGGAGATGCAGGGGGACGCTGTGTGCGCAGTGCGCACGCAGACTTCCCTTCCCCCCGCGCCGTCAGGCCGGGGCGGGACATTTATAAAAAACTAATAGTAAAAAATAAAAAAAATCACGGCAAAATCCCGCGGCACCACGGTTGGGAATCACTGGTTTAGAGCATCGGGTGCAGCACTTGTGACGCCACGGCCCGCTCATGATGTCATGGCCACGCCCCCTCAATGCAAGTCTATGAGAGGGGGCGTGGTGGCAGTTACGCCCCCTCCCATAGACTTGCATTGAGGGGGCGTGGCCGCGACGTCGCGAGCCTCCGCCCTGCATTACCAGAAGTTCGCTCCGTGCATCGGATGTTTAGGGTGCCGCAGCCGATTTCACGGGGGTCCCCAGCAGCGTTCAGACATCTTATCCATTTTAGATAGGGGATAAGATGTCTAGGGGCGGAGTACCCCTTTAAGAGTTTATAACGCATACTGATGTTTAATATCTTGATTTTCTATTTCAGTCTTTAAAGAGAAGCCGAAGCTCCCCCCGAGTCAGTCGCAGGCCGTCCTGCAGGGCTCCCTTCCCGAGGAATATTCCTACAAGCAATCCATACTCAATCTCTTCAAGAACATCCCCTTCGTGCTGCTGCTGATCAGCTACGGTAAGAGAAGATCTCCGTGATCGCTGCAGGACGCTTCAGATCATGTGCGGTGACTCCTATCCAGCGGTCAGGACATGCTGGGACTTGTAGTTCTGTACAAATTCCATATAGGAGATGGCTAGGGTTGTGAACTCTACTCAAACCACTACAACCAAACCAAAATGAATTTCTGCCTTATAACATTTTTCTTTTACACAGTATTTCATAAGCACGTGGTATATGCTGTCAGTTTATGATCGGTGGGGGGTCTAACCTTCGGGACCCCTATTGATCCTAAGAAAGAAAGGGCTGCAGCTCCTCATTCTTTCCCTGCACAGCAGCACCCCAACCACATAGATGTGCAAGGAACTGTAGACCAGTGTTTCCCAACCAGGGTGCCTCCAGCTGTGGCCAAACTACAATTCCCAGCATGCCCGGACAGCCGAAGGCTGTCCGGTCATGCTGGGAATTGTAGTTTGGCCACAGCTGGAGGCACCCTGGTTGGGAACTACTGCTGTAGACTGACTATTTTGTCTCAAATGGAGTTGAGCTGCTGAGCTAGGAACCACTGTGAGGGAGCATGCAGATGGCAGAACATGCACCCCAAAAAAATTTGGGGGGATAGTACGTACGGAGCAGCAGTCGCCACCGCCGCCGATTTGAATTGGTCGTGGGGACCCATGACCATCATCCCCAATGGTCCATGCAGAAGATCCCCCTTCATTGTTAAACTGGGGGAATGGGCTGACTTTGAGACCGGCCGACTACCTAACACAATGTTTCCCAACAGCCTTTGGCTGTCCAGGCATGCTGGGAGTTGTAGTTTTGCAACAGCTGGAGGCACCCTGGTTGGGAAACACTGCTCTTTATATGGTGGGCTCCCAACTCTAACCCGACAGATATAGTTGTGAAAGAGAAGAATTCCTACTGCCTTATTGTTATCGGAAAGATAAGCTGCTGCCAGAAGAATTTGGCAGCAGTTTACCCCTCCTCTCCCCATTAAGAACACATGAATGCTCAGCCAAGCAGAGCGTTCATGCATATGGTGTGGGAGAGAGAGCGTTCAGCCAACAGCCATTAAGTGTATATGGGCAGCTATAGGATCGGTTGGATCCTAGAGAGATGCCATTCCTTTCTGAAATAAGAATACACCTTTTATACAATAAAAATCTCTACAACTTTCTAATATACTTTGCATTTCAGTTTTACAGTTCTTAAAGGGGTATTCCAGTGAAAAACTATTTATTTTTTTCATATCAACTGGCTCCAGAAAGCAGATTTTTAAATTACTTCTATTAAAAAAAAATCTTAATCCTTCCAGTACTTATCAGCTTCTGAAGTTGAGTTGTTCTTCTCAGTCTGACCACAGTGCTCTCTGCTGACACCTCTGTCTATCTCAGGAACTGTCCTGAATTGGAGCAAATCCCAATAGCAAACCTATCCTGCTCTGGACAGTTCCTGAGACGGACAGAGATGTCAGCAGAGAGCACTGTGGTCAGACTGAAAAGAACAACTTAACTTCAGCAGCTGACTAGTACTGGTAGGATTAAGATTTTTTTTTTTTTCTAGAAGTAATTTGCAAATCTGTTTAACTTTCTGGAGCCAGTTTATATAAAAAATGTTTTTTTTTTTTTTTCTTCTTACTGGAATACCCCTTTAAGATATCTGCTTGCTGTCATTAAAGTAGTAAACCAATACTTTCGTACCTGCCCATGTGTTACCATTGTAGAAGTGATGGTAAGAAAGTGTTGGGATAGATTGCAACGAGCCATCTGTGCAAGGGATACACAATCGGGATTTTCAGCAAAAGAATATTTTCATTCACTGTCCGCAAACAGAGATCTTGAAACTGATGAGGAATTGAAACACAAAATGGGCAGATTTATTAAAACTGATAGTAAAGCTGTGACAGTAATATTGGTAGATACATTTGCTCCAAAGTAAATTATAATTATACATCTACTATGTGTTCCCATATACCTATAGCAGTGGTCTCCAAACTGTGGACTTCCAGATGTTGCAAAACTACAACTCCCAGCATGCCCTGACAGCCAATGTTGCAAAACTACAACTCCCAGCATGTCCCGAGAGCCGTTGGCTGTCCAGGCATGCTGGGAGTTGTAGCTTTGCAACACTGGCTGTCAAGGCATGCTGGGAGTTGTAGTTTTGCAACACTGGCTGTCTGGGCATGCTGGGAGTTGTAGTTTTGCAACACTGGCTGTCAAGGCATGCTGGGAGTTGTAGTTTTGCAACACTGGCTGTCCAGGCATGCTGGGAGTTGTAGTTTTGCAACACTGGCTGTCCTGGTATGCTGGGAGTTGCAGTTTTGCAACATTGGCTGTCCAGGCATGCTGGGAGTTGTAGTTTCGTGCAGTCTCTCATGTTGTAGGCTCCTCAGCAGAGTTCAGGTCTGTACACCCTCACAGTATATGTCGGCTTCCTCTGTTGAAGTGCGGGGCGATGGTTTGGATCCGGCCTTCCATCTCTGATGCGTCATTTCTTTTTTTGCAGCGTCATGTCCCCGTCAGCTGGATTCTTCCGCTGTAGCCTTGGCATAAACTCAGATAATATTTATTAGAACAGAAGATAAGATATTCTCTCTCTCTCTCTCTCATTGCAGGGATCATGACCGGCTCCTTCTATTCCGTATCCACGCTGCTCAATCAGATGATCACATTTCACTACGAGGTCAGTGTCCTGTACAAGGTCGGCGAGTGGAATAGTGGGGTTTGGTCGGCACTGAACAAGCATTGCCTCCTAATTTAGAGAAATTATTTGATTATATGTTAGATTTGGGGACATTAAAGGGGTACTCTACTGGAAAAAAATATATATATATTGTAATCAACTGGTGCCAGAAAGTTAAACAGATTTTGTAAATTACTTCGATTTAAAAATCTTAATCCTTCCAGTACTTATCAGCTGCTTTATAATACAGAGGAAATTCTTTTATTTTTGAATTTCTTTTCTGTCTGACCACAGTGTTCTCTCTGCTGACACCTCTGTCCATGTCAGGGACTATCTAGAGTAGGAGAAAATCCCGATAGCAAACCTCTCCTGCTCTGGACAGTTCCTGACATGGACAGAGGTGTCAGCAGAGAGCACTGTGGTCAGACAGAAAGAAAATTCAGAAAGAAAAGAACTTCCTCTGAAGTTTACAGCATCTGGTAAGTAGTGGAAGGATTAAGATTTTCAAGTAGAAGTAATTTACAAAAGGTGTCATTAGGAAATGACCTCTGGTTAAAATATTTACTATCTATATCAGTCACCACCTCTTAGGGATGACTCTGACTCTGATCCCAGCTATTTAGCCCCTTAGATGCCCCGGTCAGTGCTGACTGCCGCATCTTAGTGGTTGGACCAGTGTTTTCCAACCAAGGTGCCTCCGGCCGGACCGCATCAATCCCCCAACTATTCAAGCCAAGGTGTAGATTAGTGTTATCCAAATGGTGTGTCTCCAGCTGTTGCAAAACTATAACTCCCAGTATGCCCGGACAGCCGAAGGCTGTCCGGGCATGCTGAGAGTTGTAGTTTTGCAACAGCTGGAGGCACCTTGGTTGGGAAAAACTGATCTCTAGTATAAAATAATCCTGCAATCTTGCGGTTTCCATTTTTGTCCTCTAGGCCTTAAAGGGGTACTCCGCCCCTAGATCTCTTATCCCCTATCCAAAGGATCGGGGATAAGATGTCTAGGGGCGGAGTACCCCTTTAAACTAAGCTGAGACCTCCTGTTCTGTACAGTTCCCTTCCCAGTAGTCTCCTCCTCACCATCATCAAAGACAGGATCACAGTGATAAGGTGACACTAGTAGATAGATAAGACAGGATCATCTCACAGTTCAGCCTCCCCCTCCCTGTAGAATTACAGGTCACAGGGAATGCCCAGACACCTCTCCCGTTTATGTGAATGGGGACAGCTTCAGTTTATTGTTCATCTTTAAGGGGCTTACTGTAAAGCAGATCTTTTAAAGCTGTTAAAAACAGCTCAGGCAAAATGGATGTCCACATAATGTACCGATGAATAGACACAGATTAGAAAGAGTGTGGGGGGGGGGGGGGACGGGGCGGTGCTGGATATTTTAGCCAACAATTGAAAAGTCAGTTTGTAAAATTGATTTTGGAAGCAAGATCAGGGTCTGAGCGACTGTGACGAGGGCTGAACTGTGATGTGTACATAACATTGTCCGGGCATTTCCAGATTGGCTAGTTTTGAAGGGTTTTCCTAGTATAAAATGCAGTGTTTCCCAACCGGGGTGCCTCCAGCTGTTGCAAAACTACAACTCCCAGCATGCCCGGACAGCCAAAGGCTGTCCGGGCATGCTGGGAGTTGTAGTTTTGCAACAGCTGGAGCCACCCCGGTTTGAAAACACTGATATAATGGTTAGTACCTACCAAAAGTGCTCTAAATAAGGACGACCAGGGACAGGGAGGGTGATGGGTGCACAAGGCTCATTGATGTTTGATCCCACAGAGGAGCTGCTGTAAAGTAAACTGCTGCAAAAGGTAATGCTGGACACCTTCAGGAGTCTATGGAGTCCAAGCAAGTGGGTTACAGCTGTTATGATGGAGCGGCGGTATCTACGCAATACAAGACAGGTGGTTTTAATGTTATGGTGGGCTAAACAGGGTGCCTCCAGCTGTTGCAAAACTACAACTCCCAGCATGCCTTCGGCTGTCCGGGCATGCTGGGAGTTGTAGTTTTGCAACAGCTGGAAACTGCACTGTTTGGAAAATACCGTAGTATTGATTTACCTTACTAAAATCTTCAATTCATGTTGGTTTCCTACCTACATTATATCCTGTTTTATTAGAAATACTACGACTTTGGGAAAACGACATTATTTCAGTATATGTTGGAACTAAATAATAACGAAAAATCTGTAATCTGACTATTTTCTAACAGGGGGAAGAAGTAAATGCCGGCAGGATTGGGCTCACCCTGGTTATAGCCGGAATGGTGGGTTCAGTCATTTGTGGAGTGTGGCTGGACTATACCAAGACATACAAGTAGGTGACCTCCAGCCCCCTGCTGTCTATTGTATTATGTAATGTTCTGGACTATTCTGTATTGTTGCCGCCATTAATACTGAGTGTTAACTCCTTGTAGGCAGACCACGCTGATCGTCTACGTCTTATCATTTATCGGGATGCTGGTCTTTACATTCACCCTGGATCTTGGGAACCTCATTGTTGTGTTTGTGACAGGAGGAGCTCTTGGGTAAGAGATTGTCTACCCTCCATATAGTGTCTTAGGCCAAGAAGACACAGCTCTGCAAGGTTTAGGGGTTATACAGGAGTTATACCCTGTATTATACTCCAGAGCTGTACTCACTATTCTGCTGGTGAGGTCACTGTGTACATACATTACATTACTTATCCTGTACTGATCCTGAGTGATATCCTGTAAATCTTTTATTAGAAAAATATAAATCATAACAAAACATAAACCAGCACAACTTTGCCATAACGGAAAACAACAACATGAAATAACATAAACCCAAACTTTACATTCAAATAAAAGAACAAAAATCCTGCCTAACCGGCCAGCCCAGCTTTCCTACTAGGACTAGAAATATTAAAATTACACCTTTCATAGCCAAACAACACACTCATAAGAAACATAAAAATAGCACTATTTCGCTTTAACTCAAAACACCCAAACTCGGGAAAAATCATACATAGAAAACACAACAAGCACTCACACTGCACACCATGTTTTTTTTTTTTTTTTTTTTTTTTTTTTTTATAATAATATTAATAATAATAATAATAATAATAATAATAACACTATACCACACTCACACATGCACACATATATATATCCATATATTAACTACATTTAACCAAGAAACCAAAAATAAATAAATAAATAAATTAAATTCAACTCAAAATACCCAAACTCGGGAAAATATCTCAGAAAACACAATACACACATGGGACACACATCTTTACTACATACTACATATATAAACCAAAGAAAATAAATCCACAACGGGATATTAAAGAAACATTACTACAAAAACAAAACTGGTTCGACTGCCATGTCTATCTCTACTATAAATACTATATACTTAAAAAACATACATTATACATACTATATACATAACTAACTATATACACTACTATGTACAATACTATACACAAACTATATACACCTATAAATAAATAGAAAACACACCTACAAATATAAAAGAACATTCTACACTAAACTGACCCTTCACCCACACCACCCGCCCTCCTGTACATGGGTCAGAGTTTTTTCCATACAGTTCATAGTCCTCAATGTCCAATCCACAACTGACCCATGCCAGGTCCACCAAAAGAAAAGACCACCACCACCCACAAATATACCCTCCCAACCTAGAACTCCTCCCAACCAACTTAACCATAACCAGCTTTAACATACATAAGCAAACAATACAACCCACTTTAGGCCCAAGTTCGGTGCCTGTAAGCCCTTCATAACCATAGCATCTGAAAACAAAACAAAAAGCTAGGGTGCACATGCATTAGCCCACCACCAGGAAGAAGGATGGCAATCCTGATACATACAAAATGTATATTCTTTCCCTAACTGCACCCTACCTCTCACCCTACCATTATCCCTAAAGATAAACTGACCCTACTATCACCCTAACCCTGTCCCTGCATCACTGTCCCTAACAAAAACAAGGGTACTCTACCCAAAAGGTCTAGCTAGTACCTAGGGCACATCAAAAGAAAACCCTCTCCATAGGAGAGAAGCCCTACTGGTACCAAGACTGCCATACTCCAAAGACCTGATCTTCCCGAGGTCACCGGTGATGTTCCTACAGACCTCCACCTCGGAGAGGACTTTGCGCTGATTAGACACTAAACACCGTGCATTCCACGTGTAGTACCTAACCACTAAGCTGACTAAAAACAAAGTGCCCCGATCTCGGCCACCCAGGTTCCTGAATGCCCCATAAGCCCACTCTGGATAGGTAAGGCCGGCAAGTTGACTCCAGCAGATGGAAGCGCCCACCCGGTTGTAGACCCTTATATTAAAGGGACAATGAAGCAGGAAATGGTCCATGCTTTCTAGCATGTCCCCGCACTCTTCTCGGGGACATCCCCGGTCATCAGATCTCCTGCACTTCAAATTGTCCCTCACATATAACTTCCCCTGAAAGCATCGCCAGGCCAAGTCCCAAAACTTCTGAGGGATCCTTTTCATATTTAAGAGATACAACCCCACCCTCAGATCCCGACCTGGGCAGTCCCTGAGCGCCAGAGGCTTCTGGAAGTGGGTCAACAGAACCCGTTTGTCAAGGAACTGCCTTGACTGGGTCCTGATCTCCCACACTCCCAGACCCCACCGACGTATCGCCTTCAGAGTCGGGGTAGCATAAGCCGGAAGATGCCCATGGGGCGTACGGAGGTCCTTCACTTGCCCTCCTGTCTCCCATTCCTGGAAGAAAGGCCGAAACCATTCCCTGCAGGAGAGTACCCACGGAGGAGCCCTCTCTGACCAGAGGTTTGAGATGTTGGCTTTCAAGAAGGTGTTTGTTAAGAACACCACAGGGTTTACCATAGATAAACCCCCTAGTCTCCTTGTGCGGTACGTAACCTCTCTCTTGACTAGGTTCATCCTGTTCCCCCATAACAGTTGGAAAAACAGGCTGTAGACCCTAGTGTAGTAAGCCTCTGGCAAGATACATACACTGCCCAGATAGATAAACAAGGGGAGCAGGTACGATTTGATCAGGTGTACCCTTTCCCTGAGGGTCATAGACCAACCCTTCCACTGATCCACCCTATGAGTGGCATCCTGTAGCTTACCGTCCCAGTTTTTGGTGGGATAATCATCCTGGCCGAATGTGATGCCCAGAATTTTTGCTGAGTCTTGGGGCCCTGGGAGGGTGTCCGGGAGATCAAAAGTGGGATCTCCCCCTCCCAGCCAGAGACTTTCACACTTATCCCGGTTGATCTTAGACCCGGATGCCTCCGAGTAGCGTTCCACCTCCGACATCACCACATCGACCTCCTCTCTCGAGGACACGAAAATGGTGACATCATCAGCGTACGCCACCACTCTCTGGGCGACATCCAGCTCCGCCAGACTCATCCCGACTCCCGCCAACGGCTCACAATCTACCCTCCGGACGAAGGGATCGATTGCGAACACGTATAAAAGCGGGCTCAAAGGACAACCCTGACGGACTCCAGACCCCACCTCAAAAGAGCGGCCAGACCAACCGTTCACCAGCGGGAAACTCTCTGCCCCTGCATATAAGGTCTTAAGCCAATTAATAAAAGCACACGGTAAGCCATATCTCAGGAGGACGGACCAGAGGTACTCGTGGTTCACCCGATCAAATGCTTTGGCCTGATCCAGGGACAGCAAGTACCCCTTCCAGAGACCTGCACTACTCCGCTCCACTGCCTCCCGGACACCGAGAACAGCACTTAATGTGCTTCGGCCTGGAACAGAGCAGTGCTGGGCCCCCGAAAGGAGCCGGGGTGCAAACTTCACCAGCCGATTAAACAGTATCTTGGCCAGAAGCTTCCTGTCCGTATTGAGAAGAGCTATGGGCCTCCAATTCTCAATACGGCTGGGATCTTTACCCTTTGAGAGAAGAATCAGGGCTGACCTCCTCATTGACTTCGGCAGAGTGCCCGAGGAGAGACACTCATTGAATACCTCAGTCAAGAGGGGAGCTAAAGACTCCTTAAAGGTCTTGTACCACTCGGATGTTAAGCCATCCGGACCTGGTGACTTCTTGGGGGCAAGCCCCTCAATCGCCAGTCTCACTTCCTCTTCCCTGATTTTTTCTGCCAAAACATCAAGAGAGGGGTCTACCCCTGGCTCAGGAATGGTTTCAGCCAGGAAAGCCGACATCCCGTCTCGATCTAGATCCTTCCTTCCCAAGAGGTGTGAGTAGAAGGATCTGACGACCTCCAAGATCCCTGATCTGGACCGATTCAGAGATCCCGTACTATCAATCAGTCCTGAAATGACTTTACTACTCACTGACATCTTACAGTTTCTGTAAGGGTCGGGCGAGCGGTACTTCCCGAAATCCCTCTCAAAAACCAAAGATGCGTGCCTATCGTACTGACACCTCATCAGCAAGGACTTCACTCTGGAGATATCCTCCCGGCTACCTCCAGTCGAGACGAGAAGCTCGAGTTTCCTCCTCAGTCCCTGATACAGGCGATACCTATTCAGGGACCTGAGGCTCGAGAGCTGGCGGAAGAACCCCGCAACCCGCTTCTTGAACATCTCCCACCACTCTGACTTACTACTACATAGGCCCAGTAAAGGTACCTGACTCTGAAGAAAATCCTCAAAGGACTGTCTTATCTCTGCTTCCTCCAGGAGGGCCGAATTCAGCTTCCAATAACCTTTACCCATCCGAGGGGTCTCTGAAACATTCAAGGAAAACAAAATCATACAGTGATCGGAGAACTCCACCTCAACCACGGACACTGCGGAAGAGACAGCTTCCTCCTTCAAATCAAACCTGTCTATTCTAGACCTGCAGCTACCTCGATGATAGGTGAAACCCGCTTGGCCTGAGGGGCTCCGGATGTGGGCGTCCTCTAGGCGAGCTTCCCTAACTATACTATTGAGAGCTATGCTATCATAAGCCAACCGATCATTGGAGCCTCTCCTATCT
Source organism: Hyla sarda (assembly GCF_029499605.1). Lineage (NCBI taxonomy): Eukaryota > Metazoa > Chordata > Amphibia > Anura > Hylidae > Hyla > Hyla sarda. The sequence goes on from NC_079191.1 coordinate 415,378,347, forward strand.
TGGGATCTCGTGACAGTATTGAAATCCCCTCCAAAGATCACCTGTCGGCTTGTAAAAAGAAAGGGCTTAATCCTCATAAAGAGATCTTTTCGTCCCCACTTGGTTTGTGGGGCGTAGATGTTAATGAGCCGGAGCTCCTGTCCCTTCATGAGGACATCTAAGATCAGGCACCTCCCCATTTCTAACTCAATAACCCGTCTGCATTCAACAGGAGCGGTAAAAAGGACCGCCACCCCACTATACGGCTCAGCCGCAAGAGACCAGTGGGAGGGGCCACGCCTCCACTCTCTCCTGGCTTTTACCAGAGAGGCAAGATCTGACAACCTGGTCTCCTGCAGATACAAAATATCGGCTTCAACACGGCCGAGAAAATCAAAGGCTGCGAATCTAGCCGTATCAGACTTTATGCTGGCACAGTTAATAGATGCCAGCGTCAATGGGGTGAGTGCCGCCATCATGGGTGATTGAGTTAGATAGCCCTAACCCCCTCATTTCTGTTTTTTCTTTACCCCCTCATCCCCGGAAGAGGAGGCTTCTTTCTCTTTAAACCTTTTTTTGGACTCAGACTGGTCCATTTTTAAATCGCCATCTCCGCCTGGCTCTGGTTTGGCCCCATCCCCTGAGGAAATTGCCCCATGTGGACAGGGCCCAGTTCCCCCTGGAGGCTCCCCCACTTCAGGCACCCCATCCTTGACCCCCCCCTCCATGGAGGGGGAGGAGATGTCTTCAAGGACAGAGTACCGGTTAGACAGATCAATCAGAGGGGGGGCAGGTAAGCTTCCGCTTGGGACCTGGTCCGTAGCACGGGGACTAGAGGGCTCTGACCTCTTCTTTCTCCCTTTACTGCCCTTCTTTTTTGGCCTCTCTTCACCCTCCTCATCCACACTTTCACAGTGGGAGGAATCGGAAAGATCGGCCTTGCTGCCCTCTTCTTTACAGATTCTCCCCATTTCCTCATCCAGCACATTCTCCTCCAGGGCCTCAGCAGTTTCAGGACTAACCTCTGGAGCAGGGCCAGAAGCTACCCCTGCCACATGGGAACTCTCCAGCTCCCTGCTCCTTCTCCGATTAGCCTCCCGCCTCAGCTTGGCGGGACTTTTCCTCTTCACTGACCCTGTTGCACCTTCACCCGCACTCGTGCCCTCCCCAGCTGAAGCAACATTACTGCTGTCTCCAGCCAAGGTGACCGTCGCACGGGCAAAGGCGCTAGGACAACGGCTGAAAGGGTGTCCTAAGACACCACACAGATGACACCTGATCTGCCTACAGGATGCGGCAAGATGACCTACCCCACCACACAGAGCACAGACCTGCACAGTACAGGCTGCGCTAAAGTGAGTGGGGCTGCCGCACCTGTGACAGACCTTGGGCTGCCCCTGGTAGAAAATTTGGATTCTGTCTCTCCCTAGAAAAGCAGCTGATGGGATGTGGGCAACAGTGCTCCCCGAACGCTTCAGTTTGATGGAAAACGTCCAGGCCCCAGACCAGATCCCATGTTCGTCATAGTTCTTTTTTGGCATGTCCGTCACATCCCCATATCGGCTGAGCCAGGTCATGATATCATAGCAAGATAGTGACTCGTTACGTGTCAAAACGGTCACTTTCTTGGTCAAATTCTGACGGGATATCGCCTTTACGGCAAAATCCCGCCAGCCGGGCTCGTTTTTCACCACCTCATAGTTCGACCAGAAGAGTTCAAGACCCTCCGGCCGAACAAAGCTGATGTCAAACTCAGAAGTAGCGTAGGGGTGGATCAGGGCAAAGATGTCACTTGCCCTGAATTCCATTTGGAGGAGGAGCTCAACCACCTTACCCCGTGGCGGACACACATCTTCGCCCCTCCACACTAAACGGACCACATTCCTACGGCCACTTTCCTGCCCGGATGTCGGGAGGGACCAGACCACCTCCCCATTATGTTCTCGGAATGCGCCTAAGCCATGTCTTTCTATCCAAAAAGACAGGTCAACCTCACCCCTCCCCTCTACATGGATTGACCTGTCTCCCCTACGTAGAGCCTCCAGTAGGCGCTGTTGCAAGTGACCACCAGAGCCAGACGGAGATGGGGATCCCCCTGATCCCCCGGCAGTGACGCTGGCATAGCTTCTGGGAGAAGCAGCCACTACCGGGGGGGCAGTCGAACCAGAACCTGATCCAGACCCCAGACCAGCACCCTTATTCTTAACAGAGGTGTCTGCCACCAATCCTCTCTCTGGCATTCCACTACCACCCCTCTCTTGCGCTCCACTACCACCCCTCTCTTGCGCTCCACTACCACCTCTTTCTTGCGCTCCACTACCACCCCTCTCTTGCGCTCCACTACCACCCCTCTCTTGCGCTCCACTACCACCCCTTTCTTGCGCTCCACTACCACCCCTCTCTTGCGCTCCACTACCACCCCTCTCTTGCGCTCCACTACCACCCCTCTCTTGCACTCCACTTGCACCCCTCTCTTGCACTCCACTTGCACCCCTCTCTTGCACTCCACTTGCACCCCTCTCTTGCACCCCACAAGTTCCCCCCTCATCCACACTGCTACCACAACTCCTCCCATGCACACTATAACTCACATTCTGCACATTACCATTTTTAGTCACATTTTTTCCCTCACTTTCACTCTTGCCTACACTGTCCCTTGATGTATTAGAGGCCGGGCTGGCTTGGTCTATAGCTCCGTGTACAAGGGTTGCTGGCTTAAGGATCAGCGCTGCACAGCTCCTCCGTTCAGTCTTCTGGGGCACGGACACAGGCTCCGCCCCCTCGCACGGCGCCATAGATTTTGGCGGGAGCTGTCCCACCGGATGCACTCCCGCCCCGCTTACTGCAGCTGACGGGCGCAGAACCTCCCCCTTCACAGGGGAGAGTCCCGACGCGCCAGAACTGGTACCAACTGAGTAACCTAGGGGACCGCCCCCTGAACCAACAAGGTCCGGCACCCGGACACTCCCCCCCCTCACAGGGGAGTGCCCCGCAGTGCCAGGACCTATACTGCCAGCTTCAATCGGGGGACCGCCCCCCAAATTGGTAAATCTGCCGCTATTTTCTGGTGCCTGGACACCCTCCCCCCTCACAGGAGGGTGCCCTTTTTTTTCTATAGCACCCGCGGCCATTTTGGGTGCACTACTGTATCCCCCATGCTGGCCCCGCTCCACTACAGAAACGGGGTCTGGCAGATTGGGGGACCCAGCACCCTGAACCGACTTTTCAGCCGACCCAGGCTGCTGGAAGGGAGCAAAGACAAACTTCACTGCCTGTGTCTTCTTCCTCTTCTTGCCCTTCGCTTTTTTCTTCTCCTCTGGGCCCAAATCATCCCCGAAAGAAAAATTTTCTAGACGAGTGGGGGACTCCTGCATAACAATTGCCTGCAGGAGACCCCCATCTGCCAAGCCGCTGCAATCACTACAGTCACTGCCATCATCATCATCCTCCTCACTGGAGGGAGGTAAGGCCACCTGAGCCGGGTTTATATAGTCCTCACTGAGGGTAAGTGGGGGGTCTGGGGTAACAGTGGTGGTACAAACAGAACCCGTGTCCATATCCCCCTCACTCACATCCCCCTCCTCACCTCCCTCCATCTCCTCCTCCTCCTCACTCTCATCTTGGTGACTTTCTTTTTCTGAACCTCTGGAGACCCCCTTTTTGGGGAACCTCTCCTCATTAAGTATCTTCTCACTGAAGAAGCCGGCTCCAGCCACAATGTCCGCTCTCAGCTGCACAATCTCCTCCACCTCTTTCTTTAGTGCTCTCACCTTTGCAGTGAATGCTGCTCTCTTGCCCTTGGCTGCTGTATCCGCCTGGTAAGTTGTAAACTTTATGTCTTCTCTAAGACCACGAAGCTGTTTCCCAAGTTGCTCATATTGGGCCATCTTTGCCTGGATTCTTGAACCAAAAGTCTCCAGGGATTCCCTTGGCCCCTTGACCCCCCATTGCTGGGGTTCTGAGGAGCCTGAGGTAGAAGCCTTCACTCCACTCCTCTGCCTGGATGAGCTTCTTTTCCCAGAGGAACTTTTGCTGGAAGCCTTGCAGCTCCCAGCTGGGGATGGGGGAGGGGGCCCCACATGGCGATGGGCCCTGGTGGATCGTCTCACCCCATCCTGGCTGCTGGCCGTCGCATTTTCCTTTGCACCCACCGCCGGCCGGGTACGGGGAGTGCAAGATGAAGCCTCCTGGGGCTCCATAGCAGGAAAACCCTCTACCCAGGTATCTGCCACACACCTGGGGAGGGGCGGATGGAAATCACTGCTTCACTGGAAGACTCAGGAGCTCAGCAGAACACAACCTCTCTCCAGAGCTGTACTCACTATTCTGCTGGTGGGGTCACTGTGTACATACATTACATTACTTATCCTGTACTGATCCTGAGTGATATCCTGTATTATATTCCAGAGCTGTACTCACTATTCTGCTGGTGGGGTCACTGTGTACATACATTACATTACTTATCCTGTACTGATCCTGAGTTATATCCTGTATTATACTCCAGATCTGCACTCACTCTTCTGCTGGTGAGGTCACTGTGTACATACATTGCATTACTTATCCTGTACTGATCCTGAGTTATATTATACTGATCCTGTATTATACTCCATAGCTGTACTTACTATTATGCTGGTGGGGTCAGTGTGTACGTACATTACTTATCCCGTACTGATCCTGAGCTATATCCTGTATTATATTCCAGAGCTGTACTCACTGTTCTGCTGGTGGGGTCACTGTGTACATACATTACATTACTTATCCTGTACTGATCCTGAGTTATATCCTGTATTATATTCCAGAGCTGTACTCCCTATTCTGCTGGTGGCGTCACTGTGTATATACATTACATTACTTATCCTGTACTGATCCTGAGTTATATCCTGTATTATACTCCAGAGCTGTACTCACTATTCTGCTGGTGAGGTCACTGTGTACATACATTACATTACTTATCCTGTACTGATCCTGAGTTATATCCTGTATTATACTCCAGAGCTGTACTCACTATTCTGCTGGTGAGGTCACTGTGTACATACATGACATTACTTATCCTGTACTGATCCTGAGTTATATCCTGTATTATACTCCAGAGTTGCACTCACTATTCTGCTGTAGATCACCAGAACAAGCTGTGTGTGGGGAGATTTCAGCTGTAAAACTGCACAATAATGTGTTAAGGTTAACATGGGCTTTAAGCAGGAATCTTTCCAAAATGTATTTCTATAGAATATAAATCTTCCTGTGAGAAGATAATTTATGGCTATTTACCACAGGGCATCAGATGTAACTATTTCTTCTGAAGGGTAAGTTCTTACTAGTTGCAGTTTTTGCGTTTGATGTGATGATGCAGCTAAATACATGAGAAATTACAGGTTATGGTATTCCAGGTGTCAGGGCCATTTTATACCATTCGATGTATCTTTGGTTGTATAATGTCCAAACCATGTGCCATAATATGAACTGGCTCCAGAAAGTTATACAGATTTGTAAACTACTTCTATTAAAAAATCTTAATCCTTTCAGCACTTATCAGCTGCTGAGGTTGAGTTGTTCTTTTCTGTCTAAGTGCTCTCTGGCACCTATCACGCAAACTATCCAGAGTAGAAGCAAATCCCCATAGCAAACCTCTTCTACTCTGTGCAGTTCCCGAGACAAGCAGAGATGTCAGCAGAGAGCACTGTTGCCAGACAGAAAAGAACAACTCAACTTCAGCAGCTGATACTTATTGGAAGGATTAATGTTTTTTTTAATAGAAGTAATTTACAAATCTGTTTAACTTTCTGGAGCCAGTTGTTAAAATTTTTTTTAAATAAAAGTTTTCCTGGATAACCCCTTTAACCAGTGTTTCCCAACCTGTGTCTCTCCAGCAGTTGCAAAACTACAATTCCCAGCATGCTGGGAGTTGTAGTTGTGCCACAGCTGGAGGGCCAAAGGTTAGGAAACGCCACCCTAAACCTTACCAGCATTGTAATGGTCATCCCTTTAGTGCTTACATTTCACAGTACACCAAAGCTTCCAATCTAAAGGCGGGGAGGTCTCTTTTGTCTCCATTAGATTCTTTATGACGGGATATCTTCCCCTGGGATTTGAGTTTGCTGTAGAGATCACATACCCAGAGTCGGAAGGCACGTCATCGGGACTGCTGAACGCCTCCGCACAGGTATTTATACACATAGGAGTGTACACTACTTTCCCAACCTGGGGCTCTCCAGCTGTTGCAAAACTACAACTCGTATAAACTCCCTCTTCCCCAGATTGCTAGAGCTGCCCTTCAAAATTGTTCACTATAAAGTTTAAATGCAAGAAGTTTGCAAACTATTTAGCCCCATTAGTAGTCACCCAGAAACCTGTGGCAGTGTTTCCCAACCAGTGTGCCTCCAGCTGTTGCAAAACTACAACTCCCAGCATGCCCGGGAGTTGTAGTTTTGCAACAGCTGGAGGCACACTGGTTGGGAAACACTGCCTTATGTAGAAGATTTACTAAAGACTGGTGTTATGCGAGTAGGTTAGAGTCAAATTTATTAAGTCACCCTTTTTGCTGTTTATGCAGCATACGCTAAAATCTGCTACAATTTAAAGGAGTACTCCGGGGAACAGAACTTACCTCCTGTTAAAAAATAGGAACTGGGGGGCTCACACTATGTGAAAATATATATATATATCTGTGTGGGTCTCTCGCGCTCTCTCTTTCTCTCTTTCTCTTTCTCTCTCTCTCTCTCTCTCTCTCTCTCTCTCTCTCTATATCTATATCTATATCTATATCTATATATATATTTATATTGAGGTGCTTTTGTTGCACGTAAACCTTTGTGCCAAATAAAAAGATAACAAATGCGGGATACAGACCTCTAGACAAATATAAAAAAATATAATAAATATATATATATATATATATATATATATAATATATAATATATATATGTGTGTGTGTGTGTGTGTAAAAAATGGTTACTCTGGACTAGTTGTGTATATGTAGTATAACAATAATATTTTAGTAGATAAGTGTCCAAGCAGGGCCCTTGCTATGGACTTTACCAAAGATAAATACACAGAATATGATAGTTTAAAAAATAAAAAGTCTATTGTGTTGTTATATTTTTGTGTTACTGTATCCAGTTACAGGTACCCTTCACGTTGTGATAAATGGAGTTAATAAATAGTTGTAGTTGGAACTTTTCTCCTATCCACAGGAAAGGGGATAAATGTCTGGTCACATGAGGGGGTCAACCGCTGGGACCCCCACAATCTCCAGTACAGTGCCCGGCTATAAAATACGCTGTGGATCTGCTAGTCTGAACGTACCCTTAAAGGGGTATTCCAGGGAAAAACTTTTATTTATTTATTTATTTATTTTTTTTTAATTTATTTTTTTAGATCAACTGGCTCCAGAAAGTTAAACAGATTTGTAAATTACTTCAATTTAAAACATCTGAATCCTTTCAATAGTTATCAGCTGCTGAAGTTGAGTTGTCCTTTTCTGTCTGACCACAGTGTTCTCTGCTGACACCTCTGTCCATGTCAGGAACTGTCCAGAGTATAAGAGGTTTGCTGTGGGGATTCGCTCCTACTCTGGACAGCTCCCGAGACAGGTGTCATCAGAGAGCACTCAGACAGAAAAGAACAACTCAACTTCAGCAGCTGATAAGTACTAGAAGGATTAAGATTTTTTTTTAATAGAAGTAATTTACAAATCTGTTTAACTTTCTGGAGCCAGTTGAGAGATATATATATATATTTTTCTTGGATACAATTCACTCCGATTTCTGGCATAAACTTGTAAATCTTTCGTGCTGTAGGAGACCACACCTCTCCTCCTTAGACCCACCCACTTTAAGGTATTCGGCAGGAGCGGCACTAATTTGTTTGCGAAAATGGTACCGGTTAAATAAATAAATAAGCTAAAAAAAAAAACTGGCAAACGTAGCGCAGAAACTATTCCACTTCTGTTTCTTTACATATAAGCAATAGTTTTGCAAAGTAGGAAAATAAGAAACATATTAACTTAAAGGCACTGGTAAGGTTCAGCGCTATATGTTACTAGTTGCATCTCAGAGGTCATGGCTTGTCCTAGTCAGGGGTGATACTGCTGACTAGACGCTCACATCTTCATTGGTACAAATGCCAAACTCCTTCTATTACAATAAGATACTTTGAACATGTTATGTGGAACAGAGTTTTGATGCTATTTCTAGAGATCGATGGAATATATGAGGATTAGATGTGCACTGCCAACAGTCTTGGGGTAGGTTTACTTGGCAGACTGTCCATGAGGAATTCAGCACGAAAATTCCACTGCAGCAGAGTCCCATTGATTTTAATGGGATTCTGCTGCACTGTGCACATGATGTTTCTTTGGTTTATTCTTTCTGCGCATTCCGCCATCTGAGACAGCACATTTCCGAGCGGTCCTAGCTCCTGCCGGATCATGCAAATGTGCAAAATGTCCGCCCATGTTTTCCAAGCAGACATTCCACACAAATTTGGCCATGTGAACCCAGCTTTAGGGTGCCCATATATACTTATATTAAAATCATCCAAACTCTCCACATCCAGTGTGTTCATCCACCTATCTAAGGTATATGGAGGCCTCCCAACTCTCCACCGACAGGTGATCCTGGTGAAGAAAAGGGTTAGGCTGTAAAAATCAGTTATGTCCGACCTTTCACTCAACTAAGATCTGTCGTTGGAGAGCCAGGAGGGATAAGCTGCTGCCAGAGCTGTCGGGCTGCAGCTTACCCCTTCCTTTAGAATACGTGACCGTGTTTCTGTGCTTATATGCATGGTAAGGTCAGAAGAGATAACTGTTAGCCAAATGAACATTTTTCCTGCAGTTATTGAAAATATTTGAGCCTCTTTTAAGGGTTAAAGGGGTATTCCAGAATTTGACTATGCTATGTAAAGTTAGTGTAGTTCATGTAGTGTCTGTACCTGTGTGTGACAGTTTTCTCACAATTCTGCTCTGATTATCACCACAATATTTATTTTTAACCGCATACAAAATTGTATACAAAAATGTCTCGGGATTTCCCAGGTTGCAGTGTGCCGAGACCTGACATCACTAGTCAGGTGGTCAGAGGGAGCCTGTCCTGCTTCAATTTAGCAACAGCTGTAGGCCCTTTGGTTAGAAAACACTGTTTTAATGGGTGGGGTGGCTGATGTGTTGGAGGAAGGAAAGTGATCTCAAACTTTCAAGCATGGAACTATGGGATGTGTAGTTTAGAGAACGAAATCCAACAGGTAATACCCAGTTCCGGCAGGTAAGTACTAAAATCCCCTTATGGTGGGTAACACGTTTAATCCAAGAGAAAAGTTATCTTCCTAAGTGATAACAATCTTAACAGTGCAGATCTGACTGATGGGACCCCAACCAACCCCATGAGCGGAGTTCCCGTGTCCCCCAAGCAAACAAAATCAGCAGCGCAAATGCTCGGCCACCCCTCCCTTTGTTATGGGATTTCCAAATATTGTGCCTGTGCACTGCCGCTCCATTCCCTCAGAGACAATTGACCTCTAATCCTGTGATAATCGGTGGTCCTCAAAGCTAAAAATCAGCAATGCAGAAAGTACTGAGAAAAATAAAGATAGCAGGTAAGTATTCCCTGTAGAGACGGGATTACATACAGTTTTTGAGGTCCTGACTGGACAGTCACTTTATCCAGGATTAGAAAAGCAGAGTTAATTTGTTCAAAAAAACAGCACCACCCCTGTCCTAAGGTTGTGTGCGGTATTGCAGCTCAGTTCCATTGAAATAAATGGAGCCAAGTTGTAATACCACACACAGCCTGAGGACAGGGGTGGTGCTGATTTTGGAGGAAAAGAAATTAGCTCTGTTTTACTATCTGTGGAGTACCCCTTTAATGCCATGACATTGTCAGATACTTCTGGTTCCTTTTTCTCCCTGCCTTGTAATGTTTGCAAAAACTTTTACACTTTTTTTTTTAATATGAGCTTATTCTGTTCCCAAAATATTTAGTTTTGTAGAAGACTGCGGTTCATTCATTTTAACACCGGCTTGTCTTCATATACAGCAATTTCTGGGCAGGACGGCAGATCCTGGTGGCAATCCCGGGATGACAGTAGTTATTTATGATGTTCTCTGAGCAGGATATACAGAAGGTTTCTTGTATCCTATAATTCCTCCAGCACTTACTATTCATTCTAGCCAGGTTTATCCATGTGCGGTGCGCCTGGGTGTGTCCTGCTCAGATTCATATTGTAAAAAGCAGCCTTTCCTTAACCAGGGTGCCTCCAGCTGTTGCGAAACTACAACTCCCAGCATGCCCGGACAGCCTTCGGCTGTCCGGGCATGCTGGGAGTTGTAGTTTTGCAACAGCTGGAACACCCTGGTTGGTAAACACAGGTATAGAGGAATAAAGTGTAGTCCATAAGTAATATAAATTCACAATAAGGAGTTTTATATGGCTTGTACTACGTTAGGTTGTGATATTGACATGTTTGATACTGACACATTCCATACTGTCAACCAGCAGAATTTGTTTTTATTATTAAAATTTTTTACTAGCCGAGTACCCGGCATTGCCCAGTTTTTCCTTCCTAATCCTTGTTGGGGAGGAAAATCAACTTCATATCCGTCCTCATAACCCGTCCTCATAACACGTCTAGAGATGAACGAACTTACAGTAAATTCGATTCGTCACGAACTTCTCGGCTCGGCGGTTGCTGGCTTTTCCTGCATAAATTAGTAAAGCTTTCAGGTGCTCCCGTGGGCTGGAAAAGGTGGATACAGTCCTAGGAGACTCTTTCTTAGGACTGTATCCACCTTTTCCAGCCCACCGGAGCACCGGAAAGCTGAACTAATTTATGCAGGAAAAGTCAGCAACCGCCGAGCTGAGAAGTTTGTGACGAATCGAATTTACTGTAAGTTCGCTCATCTCTAAACCCGTCCTCATATCCCGTCCTCATATCCCGTCCTCATATCCCGTCCTCATATCCCGTCCTCATATCCCGTCCTCATATCCCGTCCTCATATCCCGTCCTCATATCCCGTCCTCAGGTGGGACTGATTTGTGATGAAGATACTGTAAACTGAAAATAGAAGGGGAAGTGGCTTTGTGGGACTGGGCGTGATTTGCAAGCCAGACCGATGCACAAAAAGGGTAGAGAATAAAAGGGGTTGGGCTTAAACAGTGGGTCTGGCTTTGTGAGATGGGGTGTGGCTTGCAAGCCAGGCTGACACATTCACCAGGAGATGCAGAGCGGAGCTTGTGGAGTAAGGTACTGGAAGTCCCATATACTTGCATGTGACTTGAAACAAAAACCCATCTTTTATATAAGGGTGTGGGTAAGGGTTAATTAAAACTATTATTATATATTTTTATTTGACATATAAGTAATATGTGTACCAGGTATTATTGAAATATCTCCAGCCGTACGGAAGTTATGTGGGAACAAACATTTCCCATAGATTTGCATGGGACTTTAAACAAAAACACCGACCCTCACAAATGGAGGTAGTTAAGGGTTAAAATAACTATCCTATATTTTTTGTGGACATATAAATAACATGTGACCAAGTATTATCATAGTAGTATGGAAGTTATGCAGTAACATATTTCCCATAGACTTGTATGGGACTTTAAACAAAAACCCTGACCCTGGCAAATGGGGGTGAGTAAGGGTTAAATCACCTATCCTATGTTTGTTGTTGACATATCAGTAACATGGGGGCCTAGTTTCATGTTAATATCTTTAGCCATTTCAGGGGTGTGGAAATTTTATCAAAAACTACTTGACCATGGGACTAAAATGGAGCAAAATCTACTTGTCCCTCATGACGATCCACTTGTCCGGCCAATTTTCGCTTTTACGCTCAGATTTTTTCCTCCTCGCCCTATAATAACCATAACTACCTACTATAATGATACCTTTTAATTTTTCAATAACATATTCTCTGAACCAAAAAAATAATATATATATATATATATATATATATATTTAGGGAAGTGAAATTGAAATAGTAAAAGATAATTTAGCAGATTTGGTGGTTTTTCTTTTCTGCGCCATTTACCTTGTGGTTGAGGTAACATGTTAGTTTTATACTTTAGGCCGCCTGATTACAGCGATATCAGATTTGTATCGTTTACGTCATGTTTTACTAATTCTGAACGTTTTCAAAATTTTTTTTTTTATTGCCATTTTTTAACCCCTGTAGCTTTATTTTTTTCCCGCATACCAGGCTGTATGAGGGCTCATGTTTTGCGCCATAATCTGTTTTTTGTATCGGTACCATTTTGGTATTGATCTGAGTTTTTAATCGCTTTTTTACTTTTTTTTTCGGGGGGATATTATAAAATTTCCAAATCTGTGGTTTGGTATTTTTTTTACATTTACCGTACGGGATACATAATGTTATATTTTAATAGGTTGTACAATTACGCACGAAGTGATACCAAATATGTTTATTTTTATTATGTTTACATGTTTTTATATAGGAAAAGGGGGTGATTTGAACTTTTAACATGGAAGGGGTTAATGCAGTGGTCTTCAAACTGTGTGGCCCTCCAGATGTTGCAAAACTACAACTCCCAGCATGCCCAGACAGCCAACGGCTGTCCTGGCATGCTGGGAATTGTAGTTTTGTAACATCTGGAGGGGCACCGTTTGAAGACCACTGGGTTAATGTGTGTCTTTCAAACTTTTATTAAAACTTTTATTTATTATTATTATTTTTTTTTTTTTTTACACTTTATTACACTTATGAGGAATCATTAGATTCCTCAGACAGATGAATAGATTCTATTGAACTCTATTAATCTGTGTGCTCGGTGATCCATTGATAGAGCCTGGTCCAGCCAGGATCCATCAATGACAGAGCCGGGACAGGAGGAAGCAGAGGTAAGTCCTCCGGCTACCTCTATAGTGGATCGCCCCCCTGCGATCACGCTGCGACCAGGGAGCATTCACATCTCCCTTTAGACGCCGCTGTCAGTTTTGACAGCAGCGATCTAAAGGGTTAATAGCCAGTCGCGGCGATCGCCGCATGCTGGCTATTAGCGGCGGCCCCCGGCTACTGAGAACAGCCGGGGGCTGCAGAGTATGGAGCGGGCAGGAATCCCAAGCCCGCTCCATACATACTGCAGAGCGTCACAAGCATCTCCCCGTGCAGATGTGCCTCCTCCCCTCAGCTCTCCGAAGCTGGGGGGAGTGAAGGCAGAGGACGCAGGTCTGCACGGGGAGCAAGAAGCCACGCCCCCTCATCTCCCCCCGCACGTCTGCAGAGCAGGGGAAAGAAGACAAATACACAGTTTCTCATCTCCCCTGCTCTGCTTCAGAGGACACAGGCTGCAGAGTATGGAGCGGGCAGGAGTCGGGATCCTGCTCCATACAGACTGCAGATCCGCCACACTTGTCAGGTCCGGCCCTGCTTGCCCGAAGCTGGGCTGAGGGCCGGACAAATTGACCTGCCCGGCGCCCAAAACTGCTAGTCCCAGGTGTCGGGCGATAGGAATTCCACATCCCTGCCGTTTGGACGTGTGGAACATGCATAAACACACATTGAGTTTTTTATATATATATATATATATATATATATATATATATATATATAATATATTTGTAATAATCATAGTAAAAAAGTGTATATATGTGTATATATTTTGGTATGTGTATATAGATATACATATTTCTTTTTTTACTTTATTTTATTTTTTACGTTTCTTATTACAATACAAAACTGCTCATACTTAAGGGCCCGGAGGAAAATGGAATGATGGGATTTGTAGGCAAAGAAGAAAACTCAAACAGGAAATACCAGTTCACAAAAAGCTAGCCACAGTATTATGGTAATCTCACAACATAGTCATTTAGGCCCAAGACAAGTGCAGATCCTTCCTAAGCATGTCCATTACTGTCTGCCAGGTACGTACTAAAATCACCTTATGGTGGAGAACCCCTTTAACACATAAGTCAGGACCTATCCTGGGGTTTGTGTTTCCGTGGTGTGATATCAGACATACAGAAGGATAAGGGTCTCCCACTGCCCACCCCATCAGTACCTACCCATAGGATGCCAGTTTTACATTGACAGGCATAATACGCTGCCATCAAGAAATATTGCAGTGTGTCATAGACGCAAATGATCGCATGGTCCGGTGCCATAGGACTGAAAAAGAAAAGTTAACGCTTTTAGAAAAACATTATGATTTATCTTTACTCTATATCAGTGTTTCCCAACCTGGTTGCCTCCAGCTGTTGCAAAACTACAACTCCCAGCATGCCCGGACAGCCGAAGGCTGTCCGGGCATGCTGGGAGTTGTAGTTTTGCAACATCAGGAGGCACACTGGTTGGGAAACGCTGATCTCAACTATAAAATAATTCTTGAACCTTGCAGTTTCCATTTCATCCTCTAGGGCTGAAACTAAGCTGTGACCTCCTGTTCTGTACAGATCCCTTCCCAGCAGTATCCTCCTTATCATCACAGACAGGATTACAGTGATAGGTGACGCCAATAAACAGATAAAACAGGATCTTAATAGATTAAGCTCACAGCTCAGCCTCCCCCTCCCTGTAGAATCACCTCTGCAAAGGTCACAAAGAATACCCAGACACCTCTCCCATGTATGTGAATGGGGACAGCTTCAGTTTGTTCATCTCCATGGGGCTTACTATAAAGCAGATCTTGCTGGGAGTTGCTCGGACTTGTAGTTTTGCAACAGCTGGAGGCACCCTGGTTGGGGAAACACTGTTCTATAGCATGGGGGGAAAAAATGGGAAGAAAAAATAAAAAAAGAAACATTTTGGCCGAGCATTGATTAATACGGTCATAATGATCCAAACTATAAAATGATTAAATTATTTATTCTACGTGGGGAATTGCCAGAACAAAACCGCAATATGCAAGAGCCCCTAAGGCTTCCTCATGTAAAATGATCTGCTATTAGTGGTCATGTGACTGTGCTGCGGCGTCCCCTGTGGTTTAATGATCATTTCTTCTTGCAGATATTCGGGATGCTGTTTACTCTGGCACAAGGAAAGCTGACAACAGACTTCAGCCCCCGGGCCGGCAACCTCTTCCTCTGCGCCTGGATGTTTGTAGGGATCATTTTAACAGGTGAGTTGCTGGTCAGTTTTTGTTTGCACTAGATACAGGTGAAAGCAATCCAGCCGGTGTTACACAATGTGGCAATACACCGGCCTTTTAAAGGGGTTGTCCAGGATAAGAAAAACATAGCTGCTTTCTTTCAGAAACAGCACCACCACTGTCCTCAGTCTGTGTGTGGTATTGCAGCCTAGTTCCATTGAAGTGAATGACTCTGATAAGTTGTAATACCACACACAAACTGAGGACATGTGTGGCACTGTTTTGGGGGGAGAAAGTGGCTATGCTTTTCTAATTCTGGGCAAACCCCTTTAAAGGGGTACTCCCCTGGAAAACATTTTTATTTTATTTTTTTTTAAATCAACTAGTGCCAGAAAGTTAAACAGATTAAACATCTTAATTCTTCCAGTACTTATCAGATACTATTTGCTCCACAGAAAGTTCTCCTCTTTTTGAATTTCCTTTCTGTCTGACCACAGTGCTCTCTGCTGACACCTCTGTCCATTTTAGGAACTGACCAGAGTAGGAGCAAAACCCCAGAGCAAACGTCTTCTGCTCCTGACAGTTCCTAAAATGGACAGAGGTGTCAGCAGAGAGCACTGTGGTCAGACAGAAAGAAAATTCAAAATGAAAAGAACTTCCTAATAAGCAGCTAAGTACTGGAAGGATTAACATCTTTAAATAGAAGTAATTAGCAAATCTGTTTAAAGGGGTATTCCAGGAAAAAACTTTTTAGATAGAGAGATTATATAATCTATATATATATCGATCAACTGACTCCAGAAAGTTAAACAGATTTTGTAAAATACTTCTATTAAAAAATCTTAATCCTTCTAATAATTATCAGCTACTGAAGTTGAGTTGTTCCTTTCTGTCTGGCAACAGTGCTCTCTGCTGACATCTCTGCTTTTCTCGGGAACTGCAGAGAGTAGAAGAGGTTTGCTATGGGGATTTGCTTCTACTTTGGACAGTTTCTGAGACAGGTGTCATCAGAGAGAACTTAGAAAAGAACAACTCAACTTCAGAAGCTCATAAGTACTGAAAGGATTAAGATTTTTTTAAAAGAAGTTATTTACAAATCTGTTTAACTTTCTGGAGCCACTTGACCTATATATACAAAAATTTTTTTCCTGGATAACCCCTTTAACTTTCTGGCATCAGTTGATTAAAAAAAATGTTTTCCAGTGGAGTACCCCTTTAAGGCCATGTTCCCACATGCCGCAGAATGAATGGGGCCAAAACCTCGCTCCCGTGGGTTCACCAATGGCCATGCCAAAGGCCACGTGCATTCCCCGGAATGTGTGAACGCTGCCTCACTTGACCCCCGCGGATTTTAAATTTAAGGAAAATCCTAATAATATACCATCATGTTATAAGATAGGAATACCCCTTTAATGCTCAGGCGATTATGTACAATGCAAGTTTTCAGAATCTTTCACTTTTTAACAATTCATGTTGCCCCTTGTGCTAAAATAAAAAAGTATTAAAGGGGTACTCCGCTGATCAGCATTTGGAACAAACTGTTCGGAACGCTGGAGCCGGGAGCTTGTGACATCATAGCCCCGCCCCCCTCAATGCAATACCCTCTCTGAAAGCAGCCTCCACCCTCCTGAGAGACTCAGACCATGTTGTTTCTGACATATGGGTATGAATACTTATGTCACTGCAGGATTGTAGTTTTTTTTTTCTCCTCTCTTTTAATAAGTTAAAGGGACTGGAATTATATATATTTTTTTTTTTTTTTTTTAGCTCAAGGAGCAACATAAAAATGTAAAAAAAAAAATGTAAAGGGTCTAAAAACTTTCCAAATGTAGTTTTTTTTTATTCATGGCAATGGAGTGTGACTCTTCATGCCTGATCCTTTATCCACTGGAGCGGAGATCAGTTTGCCCCATTTGTTAGTATTGCTCCTTTAAAGGACATCTGCAGCAAAAGACAACAGGATAGGGGATAAGTGTTTGATTGCTGGGCCCCCCGCGATCTCCTGTATGGGGCCATGGCTCTGCCGCGGCTCTCCTGTGCAGGAGGTGTGCCGGCCGCAGCGCGACGTTGTGGCCGACATGCCTCCTCCATGTATCTCTATGTGGGAGGCAGGTAGGCAGCGTTCGTGCCTCCCCACCTCTCCCATAGAACTGTATGGGGACGTACCATCGATCTCAGAGAGGTAGACGCTACTCACATTAGCCGCTCACATAGAGCGGCAATGTGGGGGCCCGTGCAGGAGATTGCGGGGGGAGTCTCAGAAGTCGGACCCCCCGCGATCAGACACTGATCCCTTATCGGATAAGATGTCAGATCACCGGGGTCCCGCTGCTGGGGACTCCCGGGATCTCGGCAGCAGCACCCACCTGTACGGCTTCCACCTCAAACCGGCAACGCTGGAGGCTTCGGATCCCGACCACAATGGCGGACGAGCGTGACATCACGCCCCCTCCCATAGACTTGCATTGAGGGGGTGGGGCGTGATGTCACCCGGGGCGGAGTCGTTACGTCACGCTCGTCCGCCATTGTGGTCGGGATCCGAAGCCTCCAGAGTTGCTGGTTTGAGGTGGAAGCTGTACAGGTGGGTGCTGCTGCCGAGATCCCGGGGGTCCCCAGCAGCAGGACCCCGGGGATCTGACATCTTATCCCCAATCCTTTGGATAGGGGATAAGATGTCTAGGGGTGCGGAGTACCCCTTTAAAGGGTTTCTCCGGTGGAAAACTTTTTATTTTTTTAAATCAACTGGTGCCAGAAAGTCAAACAGGTTTGTAAATTACTTCTATTAGAAAATCTTAATCCTTCCTGTACTTATTAGTTGCTGAATACTACAGAGGAAATTTTATTTTCTTTTTGGAACACAGCTCTCTACTGACATCATGACCACAGTGCTCTCTGCTGACATCTCTGTCCATTTTAAGAACTGTCCAGAGTAGGAGAAAATCCCCATAGAAAACATATGCTGCTCTGGACAGTTCCTAAAACGGACAGAGATATCAGCAGAGAGCACTGTGCTCCTGATGGTCAGCAGAGAGCTCTGTGTTCCAAAAAGAAAATAATTTCCTCTAGTATTCAGCAGCTAATAAGTACTGGAAGGATTAAGATTTTTTAATAGAAGTAATTTACAAATCTGTTTAACTTTCTGGCACCAGTTGATAACAAAAAATAAAAAATTCCACCGGAGTACCCCTTTAATACATTCTTTTGCACTCTTTTTCTGTGTGTTTAACTGCTGCTTTGTTCAGGAAATACTATGAATGTCTTCTTTTATGTTCTTGATCTTCGGTTTCTCCCTGTTACCTACCTTCACTATGGTGTAAATTACCCATCGAGGTCGGGGAAAGCAAATATTTATTCAGTGCGGAGCTTGTGCAAAGTCATTATTGGCGTGAGTGTAATCTAGTGAAAGTCTGATGTAGCAGAGCTAAAATAGGACAGTCTGTTTGCCTAGTGCAGCGTTTCGCTACCAGAGTACCTCCAGCTGTTGCAAAACGACAACTCCCATCATGCCCCGACAGCCTTCGGCTGTCTGGGCATGCTGGGAGTTGTCGTTTTGCAACAGCTGGAGGCACACTGGTTGGGAAACACTGGCCTAGTGAAAAAGTTATGCAACATTCTAATAAACTTTAATTTGCAATCTCCGAATTCAAGATCTCTGCTTGCTGTTGGTGAATGGTTCATAGCCAGAGGTAGGAAACCTGTACAGATCGGTGTCTAACTGGCAGAGGCTTATGAATTATCAACTGGTTCCAGAAAGTTAAACAGATTTGTAAATTACTTCTATTAAAAAATCTTAATCCTTTCAGTACTTATGAGCTTCTGAAGTTAAGGTTGTTCTTTTCTCTCTAAGTGCTCTCTGATGACACGTGTCTCGGGAACGGCCCAGTTTAGAAGCAAATTCCCCCATAGCAAACCTCTTCTAAACTGGGCGGTTCCCGAGACAGGTGTCATCAGAGAGGATTTAGACAGAAAAGAACAACCTAAACTTCAGAAGCTCATAAGTACTGAAAGGATTAAGATTTTTTAATAGAAGTAATTTACAAATCTGTTTAACTTTCTGGAACCAGTTGATATATAAAAAAAAGAGTTTTTTTCCTGGAATACCCCTTTAACCCCTTAAGGACGCAGGACGTAAATGTACGTCCTGGTAAGGTGGTACTTAACGCACCAGGACGTACATTTACGTCCTAAGCATAACCGCGGGCATCGGAGCGATGCCCGTGTCATGCGCGGCTGATCCCGGCTGCTGATTGCAGCCAGGGACCCGCCGGCAATGGCCGACGCTCGCGGGCGTCCGCCATTAACCCCTCAGGTGCCGGGATCAATACAGATCCCGGCATCTGCGGCAGTTCGCGATTAAAATGAACGATCGGATCGCCCGCAGCGCTGCTGCGGGGATCCGATCATTCATAACGCCGCACGGAGGTCCCCTCTCCTTCCTCCGTGCGGCTCCCAGCGTCTCCTGCTCTGGTCTGTGATCGAGCAGACCAGAGCAGGAGATGACCGATAATACTGATCTGTTCTATGTCCTATACATAGAACAGATCAGTATTAGCAATCATGGTATTGCTATGAATAGTCCCCTATGGGGACTATTCAAGTGTAAAAAAATGTAAAAGTAAAAGTAAAAAAAAAGTGAAAAATCCCCTCCCCCAATAAAAAAGTAAAACGTCCGTTTTTTCCTATTTTACCCCCAAAAAGCGTAAAAAACATTTTTTATAGACATATTTGGTATCGCCGCGTGCGTAAATGTCCGAACTATTAAAATAAAATGTTAATGATCCCGTACGGTGAACGGCGTGAATGAAAAAAAATTTCAAAAGTCCAAAATTCCTACTTTTTTAATACATTTTATTAAAAAAAAAATTATAAAAAATTTATTAAAAGTTTTTTATATGCAAATGTGGTATCAAAAAAAAGTACAGATCATGGCGCAAAAAATGAGCCCCCATACCGCCGCTTATACGGAAAAATAAAAAAGTTATAGGTCATCAAAATAAAGGGATTATAAACGTACTAATTTGGTTAAAAGGTTTGTGATTTTTTTTAAGCGCAACAATAATATAAAAGTATATAATAATGGGTATCATTTTAATCGTATTGACCCTCAGAATAAAGAAAACATGTCATTTTTACCAGAAATTGTACGGCGTGAAAACAAAACCTTCCAAAATTAGCAAAATTGCGTTTTTCGTTTTAATTTCCCCACAAAAATAGTGTTTTTTGGTTGCGCCATACATTTTATGATATAATGAGTGATGTCATTACAAAGGACAACTGGTCGCGCAAAAAACAAGCCCTCATACTAGTCTGTGGATGAAAATATAAGAGTTATGATTTTTAGAAGGCGAGGAGGAAAAAATGAAAACGTAAAAATTAAATTGTCTGAGTCCTTAAGGCCAAAATGGGCTGAGTCCTTAAGGGGTTAATGAGCTGTATCCGTTTTTGGACTGGACCTAAAACCGTAGTATACTACGGTTTTAGGTCCGGTCAGGAAACCGCATACGGGTCAAAACTGAGCCGACTGGAGTCACCGTTTGACTCCGTCGGCTCATTAAAGTAAATGGAGTCACAGGCTGATCCGACTGGGGTACGGGAGCGCCCGGTTTTCCCCTCCCCCAGCCGGATCCGGCACCCGTATGTAAAAAAAAACGAGGTGTAAATGCAGCCTAACCTCGGCTTTTAGTCAAACATTTTAAAAGCATAACAAGAAACTGGATGTCCAGCGCCAAGATTCGTGCAAAACGGATTCTTTATTGCTTAAAAAGCCATAACAGGGGTCAATGTGATGCGTTTCAGATGCGTTAGCACCCTTAATCGTACATAAGATAAAACCACATTTGTCTGGGTATATATAGAGGAAATGACATGGTTCTCCCAGGTGGAAGGAAAAGTGATTGCTCACATGACCGACCTCCTGGAGTCAGGCATTAACCCCTCACAACCACAAAGTAAAATATACATAGTATAACATACAAAAGTATTGGTTAAGACAAAAGTACACATTTAAGGGCATACATATGTTCGCAAAGTGTAAAGAACTTATTACATGTAGAGGAATTATTATTTAAATTATCAAATACGCATTCATATGTATGTACCTAAGGTGTGTAAAAAACGCACACATGTCAGGGAAACCTGTGTGAATAGGTCACAATCACTTCAAAGAGGAGATTAAGGAAAGATATGCATGGTTGTACAAATGTATTCGAACAGAAATTGACAAAATTTATATATAGAAGAAGTATATTTTATATTCTGAACAATACAAAAACAAACCCAGATGCATGTGCCGCTAATGTTTAAACCCGATTTCTGGACTCCAACATGCTGCTACATAAATAAAATATATCTATAGTGAATATAAAAAATGTTTTTATATTAAATTATATAGCAAAAAAGAGCTCAGATAGATAGCAGAGCCACATATGAATATATGGATACAAATATAACATTTGCTACTTCCAAAAACATGAGGGCAAAAAAAGAGGGCAGAAAAAATACAGGATGCCATAACACAGAAATTTGGAAAAAAAAAACGAGGGAAATGTAAAAATAGTATGTAATACTAATTTAAATATTCAATAGTACAAAATAACATCTTGTCTTTTGTTTAAGCCCTGAGGCGCCCTGGTTCCCAATTTGATGATCCAGTATACCTCACGGTTCAACAATTTGTTTCCCCCCACAAATTGTTTCCCCCCACCAGTCAGACCCATAGTTGCTGGGATAGGTTCCCTTAATGAGAACCTATCCGCCTGGCTAGATAATCTCCTTCAACCACTCGTTCCTACTATGCCTGGATACATCCAGGATACAAAACATCTTTTATCAGCAATAGAAAGTTTAGAGTGGTCTAAGGGACTAACGTGGATTACAGCTGATGTAACTTCACTTTATTCTGTAATTCCCCACAGCCAGGCAAAAACTGCTATGAGTTGGTTTCTGACCACATATTCTGAATACCCCGCTGGTCTGCAGGAATACATGATCATTGTTTTGGATTATTTACTTACTCACAATTTTTTTATGTTTGATGATCAGTTCTTCCTGCAGACCACCGGGGCCCCGATGGGTGCACGTTTTTCCCCATCTATAGCTAATATATACATGGCCTACTGGGAAAGTTTGTATTTATATTCATCTACTAATATATTCAAGTCCCATATACATTGGTATGGCAGGTATATTGATGATTTGCTATTTATATGGAGGGGGGATGCCAAAGATTTGGATTGTTTCAAAGATTTTTTGAACTCCAACATGCTGAACTTATGCTTTACAGTTAATCATTGCATTTTTAACGTGTCTTTTTTGGATGTGACTATGAGGGGTGACACGGATTCTCAAAAAATTATATCTACTACTTATCGCAAAGAAACTGCGGTTAATTCCATCTTACATGCTCGTTCGTGTCACCCCCCACATGTCATCCATAACCTTCCTATTGGAGAAGCTATCCGAACCAGACGGAATTGCACTAGGGACATGGATTTTTCTGTTGAAATGAATGCGTTATCCAAACGCCTTCGCAACAGAGGATATCCACAGTGGTCACTGGATCGTGCAGACAACATTGCCCGATCCAGGAGCCGAGACCGTCTACTCAAAAGCCAATACCCGAGAATTACAAACAGTACTTTTAAACCCATGGTCTTTTCTACACAATATAGTCTCCAATTTCCCCAGATTTGCAGTATCATAAAAAAATACTTACCACTAATTTCATCTGATCCTCAACTTTCAGATACCATGCATGCAGGTCTTCGGTGTGTGGCTAAACGTGCTCCCACACTTGGTCAGTCTATTTCGCCCTCACTTTTTTCTTCCCACACTACTATTTCACCTACCTGGTTGAAAACTGTAGGCATTTACAGATGCGGACACACACGCTGCATCTGCTGCAATATCCTGTCTCCCACGTCTGTGGTCACGTCATACGCGACAGGAGCGACATATAATATTAGACAATACATCAACTGTAATACAAAATATGTCGTGTATCTCCTGTCGTGTGTGACGTGCAAGGTACAGTACGTGGGGTGCACCACCAATAGTCTTAAAACCCGTATTAGGAAACATTTATCAGATATACCTCACTTTAATTCCAGAAATGTTTCATCTGTATCACTACATTGTGCCCAACACCACCACGGGGATTTTTCCTCTATTAAGTTATCTGCTATTGAAAAAGTTTTTTTGCCCAAACGCGGTGGTAACCATAGACAGAAATTGTTGAACCGTGAGGTATACTGGATCATCAAATTGGGAACCAGGGCGCCTCAGGGCTTAAACAAAAGACAAGATGTTATTTTGTACTATTGAATATTTAAATTAGTATTACATACTATTTTTACATTTCCCTCGTTTTTTTTTTCCAAATTTCTGTGTTATGGCATCCTGTATTTTTTCTGCCCTCTTTTTTTGCCCTCATGTTTTTGGAAGTAGCAAATGTTATATTTGTATCCATATATTCATATGTGGCTCTGCTATCTATCTGAGCTCTTTTTTGCTATATAATTTAATATAAAAACATTTTTTATATTCACTATAGATATATTTTATTTATGTAGCAGCATGTTGGAGTCCAGAAATCGGGTTTAAACATTAGCGGGACATGCATCTGGGTTTGTTTTTGTATTGTTCAGAATATAAAATATACTTCTTCTATATATAAATTTTGTCAATTTCTGTTCGAATACATTTGTACAACCATGCATATCTTTCCTTAATCTCCTCTTTGAAGTGATTGTGACCTATTCACACAGGTTTCCCTGACATGTGTGCGTTTTTTACACACCTTAGGTACATACATATGAATGCGTATTTGATAATTTAAATAATAATTCCTCTACATGTAATAAGTTCTTTACACTTTGCGAACATATGTATGCCCTTAAATGTGTACTTTTGTCTTAACCAATACTTTTGTATGTTATACTATGTATATTTTACTTTGTGGTTGTGAGGGGTTAATGCCTGACTCCAGGAGGTCGGTCATGTGAGCAATCACTTTTCCTTCCACCTGGGAGAACCATGTCATTTCCTCTATATATACCCAGACAAATGTGGTTTTATCTTATGTACGATTAAGGGTGCTAACGCATCTGAAACGCGTCACATTGACCCCTGTTATGGCTTTTTAAGCATTAAAGAATCCGTTTTGCACGAATCTTGGCGCTGGACATCCAGTTTCTTGTTTTGCTACAATAGTGCTGCCTCGCACAGTCCGTGCGCCTGGGGCCCTGGAGGGTGAGCTGAGAATTCCATTACCTTTTCTATTTTAAAAGCATGTACATCAATGTGGAGAAACGGAACGTAATCTGACGGGTTTCGGCCTATGCATGGACCTTAATCATGATTAACACTGTGTGTGAATGGTTATGTTTGTGGTTGTGGTGTTACGGTGTTGGTGTTCTCTATGGGGATACTTCTCACCTCCTACTTATGTTTTATGATCCATAGAATACGGACTGCTCCTATTGTTTCCTTATACACCCTGTCTTATGGACCGATTTTTGTTATATTGGTACTGGCAGGGAGGGCGGGGGGGATCCTCTTGGGGTTGTTTAAATTGTGTGTTACATTTAATTGAATGAAAACTAATTAAAAAAAAAAAAAAAATATATATATATATATATATATATATATATATATATATATATATATATATATATATATATATATAATTATAAAGAAAAAAAAATAATTAACACATGATTAAGTTCATGCATTCACAGAAACCCGTCGGATTACGTTCTATTTGTCCACATGGATGTACATGCTTTTACAATGTTTGAATAAAAGGCGATGTTTTACTGAAGCAGCTCACTGCTGGAGTATTCCTTTTGGAAAATCATGTGTCTGGATCAATGGCCACTAATCCGGGCTGTCCGTGCAGGAGGAGTATTAGAGAGCGTGAGAGCCGGTGTTCTAAGACTTCTATTTAATTGTTCTTATTCGCCGGCAGCGATCTTGAAAATGGTAAGGAATCGCGGAAAGTATATTCGGAAGTTGCATCATTTTTACATTGCACAAAAAAAACTAGAAAAACTGGAAAACCCCTGAAGTGTGCCCGTACATGAAGTAGTTTCATGCCAGACAGCAAAGAATCACAATGGGGGAGATTTATCAAAACCTGTCCAGAGGAAAAGTTGCTTAGTTGCCCATAGCAACCAATCAGATCGCTTCTTTCATTTTTAACAAGGCCTCTGTAAAATGAAAGAAGCGATCAGATTGGTTGCTATGGGCAACTAAGCAACTTTTCCTTTGCACAGGTTTTGATAAATCTGCCCCAATGAGATTTTACTGTGAATTGTTGTGTAATATGGTTTTTGACCATATAGCAGTGGAGCACCTAAAAATTGGTTTACATAAACCACATATTTATAGTAAAGCACATGTGGCTTATGCTGCAATTTCCCTAGTTGTCTCCAGTAGAGATGAGCGAACTTACAGTAAATTCGATTCGTCACGAACTTCTCGGCTCAGCAGTTGATGACTTATCCTGCATAAATTAGTTCAGCATTCAGGTGCTCCGGTGGGCTGGAAAAGGTGGATACATTCCTAGGAAAGAGTCTCCTAGGACTGTATCCACCTTTTCAAGCCCACGGGAGCACCTGAAAGCTGAACTAATTTATGCAGGAAAATTCATCAACTGCCGAGCTGAGAAGTTCGTGACGAATTGAATTTACTGTAAGTTCACTCATATCTAGTCTCCAGCATTGCTCACCGTGTGCATAATGATAAAGAATAGAATAAAAGATCCAGAAAGTTATACAGATTTGTAAATGACTTCTATTTAAAAATCATAAACCTTCCAGTACTTATCAGCTGCTGTATAAAACACAGTTGTTTAGTTCTTTCCAGTCTGACCAAAGTGCTCTCTGCTGCCACCTCTGTCCATGTCAGTTCCTGATATGGACAGAGGTGTCAGCAGAGAGCACTGAGGTCAGACAGAAAAGAACTACACAACTTCCTGTGGAGCATACAGCAGCTGATAAGTACAGGAAGGATTAAGATTTTTAAATGTAAGTCATTTACAAATCTGTATAACTATCTGCCACCAGTTGATTAAGTCGTTATCCACCCGAGTACTCCTTTAAGTGCCCTTACTTATACAGGTTATTGTAAATCCTACACACGTCAGTTGTGTTGGGACAGCTCTCTGGTCCTTGAGGCTTTTATTTTAGAATATAGGAAGAGGCTTTCCAGTCTTGCTTAATTTGCGGTTAGTGTTCATATTGTTTAAAAGGGGGGGGGGAATAAACTTGCGTTTTTTTAATTTTAACTTATTAATTTCTTGTTTTAGATTATAGTTTGTTTCCCTTTAAGAAAAATAAAATTTGACGTGTCCTCTAGAAACATGTGAAACACTTTGATCAGTCTGGGTCTGAGTGTTCAGACCCTGACCAATCGCTAGATAGAGCTGGGAGAGAAGAATGACTGACAATCCCACAGATAATCTATACATCGACAGATGTTGTTACACAGGGGGAGATTTATGAAAACCTGTGCAGAGGAAAAGTTGACCAGTTGCCCATAGCAACCAAATTGTTCTCTTTTTTTTTCACAGGCCTCTTTAAAAATGAAAGCGATCTGATTGGTTGCTATGGGCAACTGTTCAACTTTTCCTCTGCACAGGTTTCAATCTCCCCTGCAGTCTAAATTCCTCTCCCACACAGAGCACGTGCTAAGCCCCGCCCCACTTCCTGTGTTCAAAAAGAAAAGAACTTCCTGTGGATCTTACAGCAGCTGATATGTACTGGAAGGGTTAAGATTTTTTAATAGAAGTGATTTACAAATCTGTCTAACTTTCTGGCACCAATTGATTTATAAACAAATTTCCGGTGGAGTACCCCTTTAAATCTATTGATGCCAGAAAGTTAAACAGATTTGTAAATCACAGTGTGAATTCAGGTAGAAGACAGACATGGTGCACATCTACAATCTTGTATAATGATCTGATTGCTTCTCAGCATAATATTAAAAACTAACAGGTTGTTAGTATACATTTTTGATCAAAAAGTACAAGCCCACTCGCCACGTCAAGGCCACCTATCCAGAGTGGGTCCCTAATGTCCCTAGCATAAAATGGCGCAGCACCGGGCGGCGACCACCACCGCCGCGACACCAATGCCCATGGGGGGGGGAACGACCCACTGTCAGAGCGGCCCCAATGCCACTCAAACCAGTCTATGGGCCGCACCCCCCCCCGCAAACACGGCGCCACGGCAGCAACGGATGCCGCACAGCACCACACCAGTGTGAACAAGGTGTAATAGCTCACTTACCATGCTCTCCCAGTCAGACTGGGAGGCTGCTAGGAAAGAAATGGCCCATGTGCAGCTAACTACTGCTTATATAGGGTTGGGCTGAGGGGGTGGGGAAGAGTGCAGCACATGTTAAAACAAAGAAAAAGGAGGGGATAGAAATCACAGTGTGAATTCGGGTAGAAAAACATACATGGTCGCACATCTACAATCTTGTATAATGATCTGATTGCTTCTCAGCATAATATCAAAAACTAACAGGTTGTTAGTATACATTTTTGATCAAAAAGTACAAGTTCACTCGCCACGTCAAGGCCACCTATCCTTTACACTTTGTTCACACTGGTGTGGTGCGGGGCGGCGTCCGTTGCTGCAGTGGCGCTGTGTCTGCGGGTGGGTGCGGCCCATAGACTGGTTTGAGAGGCATTGGGGCCGCTCTGCCAGTGGGTCGCTCCACCCCCCCCCCCCCTCCCCCTGGGCGCCTGTGTCGCGGTGGTGGTCGCCGCCCAGTGCTGCGCCATTTTATGCTAGGGACGTTAGGGACCAACTCTAAATAGGTGGCCTTGACGTGGCGAGTGGGCTTGTACTTTTTGATCAAAAATGTATACTAACAACCTGTTAGTTTTTGATATTCTGCTGAGAAGCAATCAGATCATTATACAAGATTGTAGCTGTGCGACCATGTCTGTATTCTACTCGAATTCAGATTTGTAAATCACTTCTATTAAAAATTCTTAACCCTTCCAGTACATATCAGCTGCTGTAAGATTCACAGGAAGTTCTTTTCTTTTTGAAATTCCTTTTTGCCTGACAACAGTGCTCTCTGCTGACACCTCTGTCCAGAGTAGGAGCAAATCCCCATAGAAAACCTCTCCTGCTCTGGACAGTTTCTGAAATGGACAGAGGTGTCAGCAGAGAGCACTGTGGTCAGACAGAAAATAAATCCCCCAAAAAATTACTTCCTGTGGAGCATACAGCATCTTATAAGTACTAGAAGGATTAAGATTTTTTAATAGAAGGAATTTAGTCTCCCCCAGTTGATTTAAAGGGGTACTCCGGCACTTAGACATCTTATCCCCTATCCAAAGGATAGGGGATAAGATGCCTGATGGCGGGGGTCCTGCCACTGGGGACCCCTGTAATCTTCCACGCCGCAACCCGTTAGAATCAGTCCCCGGAGCGTGTTCGCTCCGGGTCTGATTACTGGCAGTCACGGGGACTGAGCATAGTGACGTCATGTCTCCGCCCCCATGTGACGTCACGCTCCGCCCGCTCAATGCAAGCCTATGGGAGGGGGGGCGTGACAGTTGGCATGCCCCTCCAATAGACTTGCATTGAGGGGGCGGGGCGTGATGTCACACGGGGGCGGAGCCGTGACGTCACTATGCTCCATCCTCGTGGTCGAGATGGACTCAGCCTGAGGACCTCCAGTGGTTCCGGAAGCCGCTAAAGGTGGGTGCTGCATGGTAGATCCCGGGGGTTTCCAGCAGCGGGCCCCCGGCGATCTGACATCTTATCCCCTATCCTTTGGATAGGGGATAAGATGTCTAGGGGCGGAGAACCCCTTTAAAAAAAATTTTTTTTTCCAGTGGAGTACCCCTTTAAGTAGCAGTGGACAGCAGATTGGAGAGAAGGGAGACACCTAGAGGCCAACATTTTAGAGCAGTTTATCTGATTTTAAGGAGTAATTTTTGGTTAAATGAAGTGATTTACAAATATGTTAGAAATCACAAAGGGAAATGAAGGGACGTTGTCTGAAACAGTTAAAGGGGTCCTCTGCATTAGTCAATTCCTTCTAGTTTAGAATGGACAGTGATCGTAAAGTGTCCTCTCTGCTGGGTCATTCAGTAATCCACTATAATCTTTGGGGAAACCTGGTGTTCAATTTCCGTGTATATTCATATCAATGGGTTGTCTGTGTAATGTAGGACAGGTGAGGGATGCTTAGAATTTTCCAATAGTGTTTACCAACCAGCGTGCCTCCAGCTGTTGCAAAACTACAACCCCCAGCATGCCCGGACAGCCTACGGCTGTCCGGGCATGCTGGGAGTTGTAGTTTTGCAACAGCTGGAGGCACGCTGGTTGCGAAACGCTGCTTTTATAATGTTGTATGATGGTCTTTTGGGTTCTAAACAATCCCTGTAAGTAGTACATCGGAGGGGTCGGTTCACCGATATGAAATGGTAATGTACATATTTCTAGGCTTTGTGCCATGTCTGGGCAGGGTTCCCACTTGGAGGTGAGCAGGTTTTATCAGGGGAAAGGTAAGACTTGTGCTTATCCTGTCTAATACTGTGAGGATCCATGAGTAATTCTCCATCCGA